>NW_018404262.1:8845-87362 GCF_002113885.1 Mizuhopecten yessoensis | reverse complement strand
TGTATAATGTCTGCTATGTTTATGATTGTATGTATAATGTCTGTTATGTTTATGATTGTATGTATAATGTCTGCTATGTTTATGATTGTATGTATAATGTATGTTATGTTTATGATTGTATGTATAATGTATGCTATGTTTACGATCGCCTATATATAATGGGTTTTTATGTTTATGATCGCCTGTGTATAATGTCTGCTATGTTTATGATTGTATGTATAATGTCTGCTATGTTTATGATTGTATGTATAATGTCTGTTATGTTTATGATTGTATGTATAATGTCTGCTATGTTTATGATTGTATGTATAATGTCTGCTATGTTTATGATTGTATGTATAATGTCTGTTATGTTTATGCTCGCGTATGTATAATGTCTGCTATGTTTATGATTGTATGTATAACGTATGTCATGTTTATGCTTGCGTATGTATAATGTCTGCTATGTTTATGATTGTATGTATAATGTCTGTTATGTTTATGATCGCCTATATATAATGTTTTTTATGTTTATGCTCGCCTATGTATAATGTCTGCTATGCTTATGATTGTATGTATAATGTCTGCTATGTTTATGATAGCCTGTGTATAATGTCTGCTATAAAATCAAAGTTAAATGACTTATCGCTGATTTCTATGACATCAAACCAAACGTAGGGGTCAGCTTTCTAATCGCCTACGTATAGTTTTAAGGTAATGGAGTAAAAATCAATGTGTCTGATCGTCTGTGTATTAATCCTTAAAAAATGAAAAAAAAGTCACTCGTTTTAGGAATTTTGAAAACACCACTTATCTCAAATTTGGAACAATAAAAAATCACAAAGAAATGAAAAGAAATATGTACAGTTTTCAAGTTCTATAGTTTATTTATAAAATTGCTTTCTAGTTTGCTGTTGCATTGCTTATTTTCAGAAGTCAATTAGAAGTAAGGAAATCGTCGAAAGACAATTCCAAGGTTTGCAGAAAGTGGTTCTAAGTGAGAAATTTGGTAGAAATAAGGAGCAAATAGAAAGAACCATTGAAGAGATAGAATCAACACTGCATGCTATCAGGTAACATTGTCTGATTCCGGTTTGGAATGCTTTATGTTTATTCATTACCCTGCTGTAGTGGGATTCATGTTTATTCATTACCATGCTGTAGTCTGATTCATGTTTATTCATTACCATGCTGTAGTCTGATTCATGTTTATTCATTACCCTGCTGTAGTCTGATTCGTGTTTATTCATTACCCTGCTGTAGTCTGATTCATGTTTATTCATTACCCTGCTGTAGTCGGATTCATGTTTATTCATTACCCTGCTGTAGTCGGATTCATGTTTATTCATTACCCTGCTGTAGTCGGATTCATGTTTATTCATTACCCTGCTGTAGTCGGATTCATGTTTATTCATTACCCTGCTGTAGTCGGATTCATGTTTATTCATTACCCTGCTGTAGTCGGATTCATGTTTATTCATTACCCTGCTGTAGTCGGATTCATGTTTATTCATTACCCTGCTGTAGTCTGATTCATGTTTATTCATTACCCTGCTGTAGTCGGATTCATGTTTATTCATTACCCTGCTGTAGTCGGATTCATGTTTATTCATTACCCTGCTGTAGTCGGATTCATGTTTATTCATTACCCTGCTGTAGTCTGATTCATGTTTATTCATTACCCTGCTGTAGTCTGATTCATGTTTATTCATTACCCTGCTGTAGTCTGATTCATGTTTATTCATTACCCTGCTGTAGTCTGATTCATGTTTATTCATTACCCTGCTGTAGTCTGATTCATGTTTATTCATTACCCTGCTGTAGTCTGATTCATGTTTATTCATTACCCTGCTGTAGTCTGATTCATGTTTATTCATTACCCTGCTGTAGTCTGATTCATGTTTATTCATTACCCTGCTGTAGTCTGATTCATGTTTATTCATTACCCTGCTGTAGTCTGATTCATGTTTATTCATTACCATGCTGTAGTAAGATTCATGTTTATTCATTACCATGCTGTAGTCTGATTCATGTTTATTCATTACCCTGCTGTAGTCTGATTCATGTTTATTCATTACCCTGCTGTAGTCGGATTCATGTTTATTCATTACCCTGCTGTAGTCTGATTCATGCTTAAGGATTTGCTGTATGGAAATCTGCTTCATGTTTTTTCAATGAATTATGTACTTTCATCTTTATTCATGAAGCATGTACTATAAATAATCTACGTCATACTAAACCATGGGACTTGTGTTTGTTACAGGTGAACTGGTTTTATTTTGTAGAGAAACACCAGACATACTGGAGTATTGGAATGGCGTGCTGCTGTTCATGAAGGAATTAGCACTTTCAGAAAAATGTGCAAAGTTTCCAGTTGTCATTAAACCATTCAAATACTTTTTTGGTAACTTGGCCGAAAAAAGATTAAAGGTAAGCATTGTCTGTTCTGTTCCATAAGATATTTATACCCTCATTACATTTATTATGAGGAAATTTTTTTAGACTCATTGTTCGAGTCACAGCTGGTCAAAGGTTAATTAAAAGTATAAATCCTATTACATAATTGTCACAATTCAGGTGAAGAAGAGGAATGCGTCTGTTCAGGACTGGTAACATCTAGCATATCATTTATATACAGAAACAAAACAACAACAGTGCATGTTTCCAGTCTGTCGTGTTCTGCTTCTTGATGACTTTTCTATTTTACTGATCAGGAATGCTGCAATTGATGACGTAATCTGGCCAGATATATCGTAATTTCCGTGTTTGTTGATCTGATGCAGATAGGAAACCTTTTTTTTAAATGTTATAATGAAATAAAGATATATATACCATGCACACATCCTTCTGTATCTTGGATGTTTGTTCATTCATCCATAACTAATTGTATGTTTCTAGGTGACATTAAAACTATGAAGAGCAGTTCGGAAGATAATTTGGAGAGTTGACATTGTTATTAAAAAAGATGTGAATATTGAAGGTTGTGACTGTTTATTCTATTGGCTGTCCTAGGTATATGTTAAAAATAATAAAAACACATTTTTGTTGTAGAAAACTCCCGAGCTCATCACCCAATGGATGCCAGTATTCAGCGAAATGCTGCAAAAGACACCATCGTCCAAGTGCCTGGACAGTTGGGCTTTCCAAACTGCCATTACAATGGCGGAATTTTGGCCTCCACAGTAAGTCTAGTACATCGTAATCACAAGGGTCATACAGGTCATATCATATAGGTCATGTCAAACAAGTCAGATAATACAGGTCATGCCATATTATACAGGTCAGATGATACAGGTCAGGTCATATAGGTCAGGTCATACATGTCATATCATATAGGGCATGTCAAACAAGTCAGATAATACAAGTCAGGTCATATTATAAAAGTCACATACAGGTCAGGTCATATAGGTCAGGTCATATTATAAAAGTCACATACAGAGAAGGTCATACTGGTCATATCTTATAGGTCATGCCATACAGGTCAGGTAATACAGGTCGGGTCATAGATGTCATATCATACAGGTCATATCATAAAAGTCATAAGGTATGTCATACAGGTCATATCACACAGGTCATGTCATACAGGTCGGGTCATAGCTGTCATATCATACAGGTCATGTCATACAGGCCATGTCATATTATACAGGTCACATACAGGTCAGGTCATACAGGTCATATCACACAGGTCAGTTCACATAGGTAATGTTATACATGTCACATACATGTCATATCATTCAAATCATAGCATACAGGCCATGTCATATTATACAGGTGGTTATATTTGTTAGATCGTACAAGTTTGGCCGTACATGTTAAATTGTCCGGACATGCGTGCATACGTAGGCGTACAGGTAAAAATATATTTATATTTTAGCGTAAAGGCTATGACTGGTAGGTATATGTTTATGTATACATGAAGGTCATCTATATACACGTGTATATGTCATGCATACAAATGTATACAAATGTACGGGTCATTTGTTTTAGCAACATGTACTGAGTATTGTACGGATAGGAGTTTAAGAAGTCTAGTCTGAAGAAAAAATGATTTATCATTTTTAGCTCACCTGGCCCGAAGGGCCAAGTGAGCTTATCCCATGGTGCAGCGTCCGTCGTCCGTCGTCCGTCGTCCGGCGTCAGTTTTGTATAAACGGAGGGTATAACCCCCCTGGGGGCAGAGGGGCGGNCAGGAAAGAATTAGCTATACCCTGGCTCACAATCGTGAAAGGACTGTTGCAGTATCCGGACCCAGACGCCGGGAGAGCGGCTAATTACATTCTTAGCAAGGATAAATTCATAGCGATTTGGGATTGGAAAGTAAGATAATTTGAGATTGTACAGAATAACCAACTCGAAGATCGCGATTACGCCCAGTTATCGGAGCACACGTCAAAGGACGAGTTTGTGCCAATGTGTATACAATGTAGTTCTCTCACTGTGTGTGTACACATATACGTGGGTTACTTCATGTGTGTGTCCTTGTCTTCCACACGTGTGAGTCAAAGTTAATAATTTGTGCCGTGGACTGTCTAATCGTATGTCGTGCATGGTGTGTTCCAATTGTAAAGAGATCAAACGTCCTGTAAACTGTTTTATCCAAATCAGCGATCGACTTCTTTTGCCTGAATATGTCGCCACGAAAGTGGACATTTGTTACACACTAGGCTGTAGACCGTAGTATTAAATAGTTAGTAAGAGTCATTCTTTATTCACTGGTGTTATAAAGGTTGCAGGTTCATACACACCCCTGGCGCTATGAACTGTTCCCTGCAATACATACCTTCACTTGGCTACAACTGGTACATGTGTTTCTGTTGGTAGTTCACGAGCTTTCTTCCTTAGCTAGCCCATATATTTTTCTTCTCGGCAAGCTCAAATGACTGACATATCCACATTTTCTGTGTAATCAAACTACATCAATCCTCATATTTAGACCCTAGTTATGACGGTGACGTTAACAATCCTCATTTTAGCCATTAGTTATGACGGTAACGTCAACAGTCCTCATGTTAAGCTCCTAGTTATGACGGTAACATCAACAGTCCTCATGTTTAGCTCCTAGTTATGACGGTTACGTCAACACTCCTCATGTTTAGCCCCTTGTTATGACGAAAACGTCAAAAATCCTCATTTTAGCACTTAGTTATGACGGTGAAGACATCAATCCTCACGTTAGCCCCTAGATATTACGGTAACGTCAACAAACCTCATGTTTAGCCCCTAGATATTACGGTAACGTCAACAAACCTCATGTTAGCCCTATATATGACAGTAAAGACATCAATCCTCATGTTAGCCCCTAGTTATGACGGTAACGTCAACAATCATCATGTTAGCCCTAAATATGACGATAACGTCATCAATTCTCATGTTTAGCACTTAGTTATGACGATAACGTCAACAATCATCATGTTAGCCCCTAAATATGACGATAACGTCATCAATTCTCATGTTTAGCCCCTAGTTATAACGGTAACGTCAACAATCCTCATGTTTAGCCCCTTGTTATGACGGTAACGTTAACAATCCTCATGTTAGCCCCTAGATATGATAACGTCATCAATCCTCATGTTTAGCACTTAGTTATGACGATAACGTCAACAATCCTCATGTTTAGCCCCTTGTTATGACGATAACGTCAACAATCCTCAAGTTAGCCTCTAGATATGACGATAACGTCATCAATTCTTATGTTTAGCACTTATTTATGACGGTAACGTCAACAATCCTCATGTTTAGCCCCTAGTTATGAAGGTTACGTCAACACTCATCATGTTAGCCCCCTAGTTATGACGGTAACGACATCAATCCTCATTTTTAGCCCCTAGTTATGGCGATAACTTCTTTGACATATTAGCTTTGTCGAGTGAGGTTGCATTCGTGCAGATATTTGTATCCAAACCGATCCAAGTTAAACACATGCCCACTTCCTGTAGTATCCTGAAATTCTTACGTCAGTAGAGACGTGGGCATGTACATGTACGACAATCACGTGACAACAGTTTGGGCATTGAAATGCATTTATTATCATTTTTATGCGGTAGGATAGTAGTAATCAACTTATGTTTGTTTATTAATGTTGAAAAAGATAGTTAGGAAATAGAAAATATTCAAAGCGACCTTCTTTTACTATTTTACTAACATCGTCTCTTCCGTTTTATAAATTTTAACATGAGGCGAGCATAAATATCAATTTTAAGAATATTGTTTTAAATACATACACCTTGACATGCTTCTCCTAATTAATCTTCGTAATATACAATTATGACATTATCACAACTGAAAAAATAATGCATGATGATTACAATGATTACAAGAAGGAGACAGGAATAGATAAGGAAACGAAGAGTAGGGAATTGTCTGCTTCAACGAAGAGCAGGAAATTGTCTGCTTCAACGATTAGCAGGGAAGTGTCTGCTTCAGTTGACTTCTGTCAACTTGGTGAAAGAAAGCTACCCCATGTTACCTGTGAGGTCGCTGGCCTATTACGACAGCCATCCTATTACTGATGAACGCGATTCTTTCGTTAATTCCCAGATATCTGCATAGCGGGTACATAGCTTATTTACTACCACGTGTTGATGGGGAATCCTCTTTATCCTGCTCAGGAACGAGGTTCCGATTATTTACTTCCCCGTTTTGATGGGAAATCCTCTTTATCCTGCTCGGGAACGAGGTTCCGATTATTTATTTTACCACGTGTTGATGGGGAATCCTCTTTATGTTTACTTCTCCGTGTTGATTGGGAATTCTCTTTATCCTGCTCAGGAACGAGGTTCCGATTATTTACTACCACGTGTTGATGGGGATTCCTTTTATCCTGCTCAGGAACTAAGTTCCGACAGTAAGGATTGCTGTATTTCAGACCTTACTGCATCAGTCACTTGTCCTTGGTGTGTTTCATCTTAACTGTCAAATGTCTATCGCCACTAGATTAGGAAATAAAACTGAGCTGAACCGATTTTTTCTAGTGCAATTATCACCTCCATACTGTGTTTGTTTGAGATAAAAAAAATCTATCAATTCATTAGATAAATCGATACTAATATAGCTGCCCAACACTGCAACGAACTCGTTACAGTAATGTATCTGTCGATTTGTCCTTTCAAACTGAATCATTATTGTTGATTCTTGAAAAAAGAATACCCAGTATTCGTGAATTCGTGATTTTTTTTTTAATTACAGCAAAATGAGAAACATGCAAGAGAAGTAGTGGAAATCATTGGGAAAATTGACTTCCCTACCGAGAATTCTGTAAAAAAAGAAAAGAACAAGAAAAAGAAAAAGAAGGACTCCGACAGTGACGACTCGGACGACTCCTCGGATGACGAAGAGGAGGTCAAATTAGACGACGAAAGTTGGGAAAGGTTCGGAGATTGTATCAGCACTCTTCAGAAACAATTCAAGTAAGTTCAAATATACTTCCTATTTCAAATACCTCTAAGGTCTAGTCGCTGCTAGGTTAGACAGATCAGAAACAGATGGAACTAGGGATAACTGTTAACAAGGGAAACGTTTACAGGGAGACCATAGAAAAGTTCAAGTTTAAAAAATCTGCTTCCTCAACGACACCTACAGCATAAACGTATGTCAAACCCAATTAATGCAAGGTCTTCAACTTGGGAATCGAAACCACAAAGCCATTTGTATTATTTAAAGCATCGATACTCATATCGACGATGGAATATGACGTGCTACAATTATAGGATGGTTATCAATAAAACTCTCATAGTCTTCAACAAACTGCATCTCTCGAAACACTGAGTTGCCAATATGTCGAGCAAAGGCCGTTTATCTATTACGAAAGGAAAAGTTTATGACCCTCCCCCCTCCCCACACACACACACACGCACACTAAACAATAGATAAAAAAGTAATAGTAATAGAGTGCTATTTATTGTTAATTAAGCCTTCAGCACAAGGAGACAACATAAGGTCATAGAGTGGTAAACAAGTTTATTGTCATAAGGGTTTATGAACAGTTACTTAGGCCATCCGATGTATTCCATTCCGGAGCTTCTGGAATGCTGTGTGTTATTTCAAAAACATGTGAACTATGACAAGACAGCGAATAAAATACCACACATTTATATCAAATAGTTTAAAAAACCTCAGCATTGTTTGGGGTCAAAGGTCAAATGAATGTACTGCTTGTCCATAAAAAATGTTGAACTGCAAATGAAACTCTGTAGATCAGTGAAAAATGACAGAATGATTGTGGGGTCACAGCAATGAGACACTAATGGGTCGAAAGTTAAATCACTGTCATGCTTGGCCAGAATTTGAGCTTGATCGCTTAGAATTATTTGGCGAAACTTTGGTTTTATGATGAGAGGTTGTGTTACATACCATGTATCGCCAAACTCAAGATCACAGCAAGGAGTCAAGGTCAAAACGTTAAAGCTTTATGATGATTGTACAGATTGTCACCTTTTAATTACTTACACGTGATCATTGTTAGACGTATTACGACCAGTCAGTTTGTCACATACCGTACTGTGGTTCAATGTGCTAAATCACGGCTAAGGGTCACATACCGTACTCTGGTTCAATTTGCTAAATCACGGCCAAGGGTCACATACCGTACTCTGGTTCAATGTGCTAAATCACGGCTAAGTGTCACATACCGTACTCTGGTTCAATGTGCTTAATCACGGCTAAGGGGCACATACCGTACTCTGGTTCAATGTGCTAAATCAAGGCTAAGGGTCACATACCGTACTCTGGTTCAATGTGCTAAATCAAGGCTAAGGGTCACATACCGTACTCTGGTTCAATTTGCTAAATCACGGCCAAGGGTCACATACCGTACTCTGGTTCAATGTGCTTAATCACGGCTAAGGGACACATACCGTACTCTGGTTCAATGTGCTAAATCACGACTAAGGGTCACATACCGTACTCTGGTTCAATGTGCTAAATCACGGCTAAGGGGAACAAACCTTACTCTGGTTCAATGTGCTTAATCACGGCTAAGGGTCACATACCGATCTGTGGTTCAATGTGCTAAATCACGGCTAAGGGGCACATACCGTTCTCTGGTTTAATGTGCTAAATCACGGCTAAGGGTCACATACCGTTCTCTGGTTCAATGTGCTTAATCACGGCTAAGGGTCACAGGTCAAATAAATGTAACGGTTGCATGGACTGTAAATTTCATGAGCTGAACAACATGTTATTGCTGACACAGGTAACATGTATTATGATATAATAATGTGACGGGTGCTACACAGTTCTATGAGTAAAAGGTCAAGGTTACAGGAGGATAGATATCTCATTGATATATAAAAAACACTATAAATTACTCTTAGATATTCACTTCATCAATGTTATTTTGCTTTTAGAATTCACAAAATTGAGGACAAACTCGGGCCAAGTGTAGCTGAATTAACCATCAGGATATTGGAGAGGCGGTCAACATTCCTCAACAGATTTGCTGACTTGATGAGAGACGAGCTTTGTCTGAAGGTAGTGTAATAAAGAAGGTCATATAGGGGAGAGGAGGGAGGTCCTATATGTGTAGTGTAGTAAGGATGGTCCTATATGTGTAGTGTAGAAAGGGTGGTCCTATATGTGTAGTGTAGTAAGGGTGCTCCTATATGTGTAGTGTAGTATGGTCCTATATGTGTAGTGTAAGGGTGGTCCTATATGTGAAGTGGAGTAAGGATGGTCCTATATGAGTAGTGTAGTAAGGGTGGTCCTATATTTGTAGTGTAGAAAGGATGTTCCTATATGTGTAGTGGAGTAAGGATGGTCCTATATGTGAAGTGTAGTAAGGGTTGTCCTATATGTGTTGTGTAGTAAGGTTGGTCCTATATGTGTAGAGGAGTAAGGATGGTCCTATATGAGTAGTGTAGTAAGGGTGGTCCCATATGTGTAGTGTAGAAAGGGAGGTCCTATATGTGTAGTATAGTAAGGGTCCTCCTATATGTGTAGTGTAGTATGGTCCTATATGTGTAGTGTAATAAGGATGGTCCTATATGTGTAGTGTAGTAAGGATGGTCATATATGTGTTGTGAAGTAAGGATGGTCCTATATGTGTAGTGTAGTAAGGATGGTCCTATATTTGTAGTGTAGTAAGGATGTTCCTATATGTGTAGTGTAGTAAGGGTGGTCTTATATGTGTAGTATTGTAGTAAGGTTGGTCGTATAAAGGTGGTCCTGGACTTAGTTATAATTTACAACTTTGCACGGCGCAATCCTACAACAGATCTTAGGTAAATAAGTAAATACTTATTAATACGTAGATATGCTGAAAGTTTGATAAATGTAAAAAATCATTCATATTTTCCAAAACTCAGAAATTCGGTATACTTACGGGAATTAATTGGAGACCGCCGATAACTCAGGTAATTAATTTTGAGATTTTGCATGCTCTTAGTTTAATTCGTGATGGTTGTTTTGTAGAAATATCCATCCGTCGTTCCCAGGCTCCTGGAGAGATTAGTGGTTTTGGTTATGGAAAAGGGTTATCCGTGGGAAGCAAGGAAGTCCGTCATCGTTGCTCGCGCCTTGATGCATCAGAGCATCGATGCCTACAGGTGAGTGAAAAAAACCCGGAATGTTTTAAACAAATCCTCACACCACCAATAAAATGCCGTAGTGATTATGAAAGGTATTAATCGAAGAAAGATTACGTATTGCAACCAGTAAGTGTTTCTGTGTTACATTTCGGTGATTAGTACGATACGTAACCTGCCACCTTCCAGTAAAGCGTATGTAAACAAAGGTGTCAAACGTGAACGAGTTGGCATTATGAAATCAACGTCGATTAGGATACGCAATAAGCGTATGTACACTTGTTATACGTGTACGAAATAACGAATCAAACCGACAACTTAATACTTGGTAATAGATGTGCGAGTCTTTAAGCCCCCCTCGTCTCGGTTCAAAACTGGCCCACCGCGGCGTATCTAGATGGCTTTTTTAATTGCCGATTCAACAGATTGCTCTTTTTGTCCATACCTGTGTAGATATCCCAGTTAATAGTTTGATTTTGCTGCAAGGCATAGTCTATGATTGCCGTTTTATTGATCTGGGACTAATATCGATCTATTGATCTGGGACTATTGTCGATCTATTGATCTTGGACTATTGTCGATTTATTGATCTGGGACTTCGACTGCTTCCTTTGAGATAAAGTGAATGTCTTTCCCTCTTGGATTTTCGTATGTTTTCGGTGTTCAATTAGTCGCCTTCCAGTTTCTCCAATAAAATTTGCGTAACGGTTCATGCATCCATTTTTATACACGCATTCTGCTACGTTTTCTGTTGTTTTATTCCTGGGATGCACAAGGATATTGCATAGAGTCTTGACGGGCTTCATGGCTGCTGCTATGCCATAGATGCGGTATATTCCTTGTATATGTATACGGCATGATGACCTGGCCTTTTATTTTCTTATTATCCTTGATTGACCTTTCCGTTTTCTTTCACTTTCAGTGTTTTTGTACCCTTTAGGGGGCCCAAGCCGGATATCCACATGTTTTCTTGCACCAGTGATATATCAGTTTATTGGTCCGTATGGTTCTTTTTCTATTGACCAATACCTTTACAGTTCCGTCGTTTTTCTTGAGAAGTAGGGTGTCCACGTTTGATGCTGTTTGTGGACTCTATTGTGCTGAAATGGTTCGTCTAATTCTTCTGTGACCCTTTCTTGATGATCTCTTGTATATTGTCAACATATCGTTTCCATTAGCTAGTATTGCACTCGAAGGGGCAGTTGCTATTGCTTCTTGCTCTAAGATGTTCTTTAAACAATTAGGCAACAATTAGAGACACTGGACTGCCCATAGCAGTGCCGAAGCGATGTTGATAGAAGTGGTCTTGGGAACTAAAATATGTTGTTGTCAGCACAAATTCCAGCAACTCCCATAATATCCTGGATCTGAGATTGGTGTTCCTATGCCAGGATCTGTCTAACTCTACGCGTCTTTGAGTGATTCTAAGTGCATAGTCAATGCTGTGTTGGTAAAAAGAAATACAACATCATGTGAAATGATCGTGGACATAGTTTCCGCTAAACGGTTCGAACTCTGGACATGGTGTGCCGATTTACTCACAAGCGGTCAAAGAATGGCTGCTTAAGACCCGGAAGCATTGTTATCAATGGATCCAGTATAGTCCACAATAGGTCTCAGTGGGTTCTTCTTTTTGAGGATCTTGGGTGTACAGTACAATCTAGGGGTGTTCTCTACAGTGGGGTACAGGGATCTTGGGTGTACAGTACAATCTAGGGGTGTTCCCTACAGTGGGGTACAGGGATCTTGGGTGTACAGTACAATCTAGGGGTGTTCTCTACAGTGGGGTACAGGGATCTTGGGTGTACAGTACAATCTAGGGGTGTTCTCTACAGTGGGGTACAGGGATCTTGGGTGTACAGTACAATCTAGGGGTGTTCTCTACAGTGGGGTACAGGGATCTTGGGTGTACAGTACAATCTAGGGGTGTTCTCTACAGTGGGGTACAGGGATCTTGGGTGTACAGTACAATCTAGGGGTGTTCTCTACAGTGGGGTACAGGGATCTTGGGTGTACAGTACAATCTAGGGGTGTTCTCTACAGTGGGGTACAGGGATCTTGGGTGTACAGTACAATCTAGGGGTGTTCTCTACAGTGGGGTACAGGGATCTTGGGTGTACAGTACAATCTAGGGGTGTTCTCTACAGTGGGGTACAGGGATCTTGGGTGTACAGTACAATCTAGGGGTGTTCTCTACAGTGGGGTACAGGGATCTTGGGTGTACAGTACAATCTAGGGGTGTTCTCTACAGTGGGGTACAGGGATCTTGGGTGTACAGTACAATCTAGGGGTGTTCTCTACAGTGGGGTACAGGGATCTTGGGTGTACAGTACAATCTAGGGGTGTTCTCTACAGTGGGGTACAGGGATCTTGGGTGTACAGTACAATCTAGGGGTGTTCTCTACAGTGGGGTACAGGGATCTTGGGTGTACAGTACAATCTAGGGGTGTTCTCTACAGTGGGGTACAGGGATCTTGGGTGTACAGTACAATCTAGGGGTGTTCTCTACAGTGGGGTACAGGGATCTTGGGTGTACAGTACAATCTAGGGGTGTTCTCTACAGTGGGGTACAGGGATCTTGGGTGTACAGTACAATCTAGGGGTGTTCTCTACAGTGGGGTACAGGGATCTTGGGTGTACAGTACAATCTAGGGGTGTTCTCTACAGTGGGGTACAGGGATCTTGGGTGTACAGTACAATCTAGGGGTGTTCTCTACAGTGGGGTACAGGGATCTTGGGTGTACAGTACAATCTAGGGGTGTTCTCTACAGTGGGGTACAGGGATCTTGGGTGTACAGTACAATCTAGGGGTGTTCTCTACAGTGGGGTACAGGGATCTTGGGTGTACAGTACAATCTAGGGGTGTTCTCTACAGTGGGGTACAGGGATCTTGGGTGTACAGTACAATCTAGGGGTGTTCTCTACAGTGGGGTACAGGGATCTTGGGTGTACAGTACAATCTAGGGGTGTTCTCTACAGTGGGGTACAGGGATCTTGGGTGTACAGTACAATCTAGGGGTGTTCTCTACAGTGGGGTACAGGGATCTTGGGTGTACAGTACAATCTAGGGGTGTTCCCTACAGTGGGGTACAGAAGGTTCTTCTCGCAGAATAATAGCTATTTTACAACGATTGTGAAACAGCATCTTTTAGCTTATATTAATCGCTCTTAATCACTCAAAGAAGTCTTAATACGGGAAACTGGAGAAAACCCACGTGGTCGGGAAGGTGACAGCACCTTTTCATGTCCTATCGGGGGATCGAACTCTTTCAGCTTTTGTGAAAGGGGGAATGTGCTATCTATTGCATAACCCGACCAACCTTGCAACAAGAACTAGGGTTGCGTTATAGGCAAGGAAACCATACTAACACAGTTTTAAATTGCTCGCAAAACGAAATGTTAGCGTATCATGGTTCCATGTTACTCTCTTCCTGAACACCGATAAATGATAAAGTACATACCAGCAGTTTGTATTATATTCCGAATCTAAACAAAAATCCTTTAACCATGTTTTATGTCGATGAATCTGCTAGTTTCTCAACAAAGACACTATCAAACTTATCCTACACGGCAAAGCCCAAGATAGAATACTATAATATATTAATATTATAATTAATTTAATGATTTTGTTTATGGTTTCACTTTGACTCTCCCAGTTCGTGCTATATATTGTAAGGGACTGCCCGGTTTTGAGAATCTTGGATAGCTGTCCAAACAGTTTGGGGATTGATTTCCTGGTTGTCAATACCCATGTTGACTTTGATGCAAAGATTTTCCAGGAAATGATTGGCCTACCAATGGGGTTAAACTCTGCTCCATTTTTGGCCGAATTGTTTTCTATTTTCATACGAAATTGAATTTAACAAAGAATTTATCTGGATAGGTGACAAAAGTCCTTAATTCTAATTTCTGATATATCGATGAAATTTTATCTTAATACAACGAAAAATGTATTTGCCAATTTCGATTGTATATACTCTCTTTAAATGAAGGACGCAACGGATTCTTCTGCATTAGTCGTTAACCGTGATTGCATACCATGACTAACAAAGACGGCTTACCACTGAGCTGTATGTTCCCTTTCTTGAAAGTAACACATACGGTATTTACATGTCAGAGTTAATTCGTGGTTGCTTCAAAGATGATAAATAGCATAGGTTTGTTGATCGCCATCATTATATCTTTAGAAAATAAAACTCTTTCCTTTAACGATGCGAATGTTAATGGGTTTTTTATCATGCTTATCAGTGTTTACATTTGTCGTTAAGGAAGTATGTAGCAGACGGAACGTAATATTCTGCAACACCTATTCCTTTTCTCCGTGTTCTTTTTCAAGGGTCTTTTTGTGTTTTGCAAATATTACGGCTTTGTTACAATATGGTATTATCTGGTTTTGTTTCCTTTCTTTCGTTTGGCCTACAACAGTATGCTTGTATTTATTGTAGTGAGGGAAAGGATATGCCAGCGGCAGTAAATAAAGCATTCATAACGGTCATCAAGTTCACCATGGAAACTAAGGATCTACCTTTTCTGGAGGGAGTGCGGTTAGACAAAAGCATATTTTGTGAAATTGCAACTCAAATAATGAGTAACTTTATATCTAAGGTAAGTCATTAGCTTCTTTTCAGACTCTTTACGTTCTCACTTTAAACATGGCTTATGTGTTGTTGTTTATTAAATTGTCAACGAATCGGGAGAAGCATTGGTAACTTCAACATAGAATATAGAACTGACGTATGGTTTTACTCTCTCATCCTTACGTAGCAAAGCACAGTTGGGAGATTACCATGTTTGACTTTATATTACAGCATGCACAGTCGAACAGTTATCAGGTTTGTGCTGTTTTGATTCCTGGTGTGATCAAACAGAGGAGCCACGAAGTAAAAGAACTCCAGGAAATGGCCATGAGTATCATGAAAGACCTCAGCGCTCACAAACCGGTCATGCTATGTCCCCACCTCAACGTCTTCATCAAATGGTACAAAGAATCGATAGACGAGGAACTGTTAGGTATGCGATATAAACCGCGGGATTTTGATGAAATTTGTAAATGTTGTTCAAACGGACAAAATCTTTACACGGCGATTTTGAACTCAGAATTCTCTGACGCGCAATCAAAACTTTTAATGACCTTGTCTACAGCTCTACAGATTAAGTAGCGTGTTTGTTTTTGTATCCTTGATCTAGACATATATCACCTACTGTTTTATTCTACCCTGCTTTCCTATATTGTAATCAATCCTTGCTATGAATGTGACTAAGGATGTACATTTTTCGGGCTTAAATGGTCTTTTTGAGATTTTGGGATATTTTTTTGTCCAAAAACCGGAAACTTACTTAGAATAATGAATGCAATATCACAAAAAACTGCAGGTATTTTTCGTAGATAGATATAATAAACTTCAATCATTGGCTGCTCAAGATTAAAGGTCAAAGTTCAAAAGATTATGATTGATCGATTGATTAGGGTTGAACGCCTTTAGAACCGGAAAGGCCATGTAAGGACACTGTTCACAGATCGCTGGGCAACGCAGAAGAAATTTGAACGTGCACTTTTCTCTGAAATGTAAAAAGTTAGAATTACTATATTTTATTTCACACGATAAAAATACTCTAATATTGTATCTATCGATGCACGAGATTTGAATCAAACATCACTCGTTTGCAATATGATTTTAACTTTAACAACCTTCGAATTAAATTCAGATGTGACACGGCATCTGATTGGTCAATCGAAATAATTTGCAACGGTATAACAGCATTGACCGTCTGCAAATTTCTCATTTGCATAATATGAAGTCCGGGTGACGATTGTAAATTACGTCGGTGATTTATTCAGATAACACGTTATAAAACTGAGTATTAGTGACTTCACGAACAACAGTATGACACCGAACTGTCAATGGAATGCCGCCTCGCTTTGAATGTTACTGACGTAACCAATATTGACCTTGATTTTTGAAAACCCTACTAAAGTTCACTTTGCAGTATCCGCTAAATTGTTCATAATATGACAGTAAACATCGAACAATAGCAGGTTGTGCTTCTCTTTGTGTTCTCATCCTTTTCCCTGCGATAAAATTATGAATGTTTTATGATTTCTTTTGCAAGATCTGACTGAGAAAATATATAAGGTCAGTAGAGGGGTCCAAAAAGAGGAGTTCAGAGACCTGCTGCAGACATTGTTAGATGATGACAAAACCGAAAAGGAGCATCAATCTAGTCTCATTCTGAAGATGGCGGTAAAACAACCACAGGTTGGTATTTAATAACAACAAATCGTGATGTGTTGGCGTCGTTGTTTATATCTTTATCCCACCCCCATCCCTACCAAAACAGCCAGCGGCATATGTTAAACGTAAAGGGATCAAATCCCACAACATTATCATCATTATTAAACAAAATTTGTATGGCGTCCTATCTGATCTCAAGAAAGGTATTTAAAATTAAAAAGATGATAAACATACATTTAACACAATCAGGAAAGTGTTGTGGCAGTCTTGTTACATGATCCCTTATAGTAGCTTTGTGTGTAATAACATTGTATGTGTTTGCTGGATATCATATGCATTTTGTTATGTTAAGAGTCCGTAGTTCTAAGGGCTTTTAGTGCAACCCAATCTACATAACAAATGTAATACCAAACCTGGACCTTATTGTACTCAACTCCAGGCAGGTGTAGCTAAACATCAAAAGTAAAGTGGCCTGGTGTGAATAGAAACTACAACTTTGACTTTAATAGACCGACACACTACCAGCTTTACTCGACTTTGACTTCAATAGACCGAAACACTCCCAGGTGTACTCGACTTTGACTTCGATAGACCGACACACTTCCAGCTGTGCTTGACTTTGACTTCGATAGACCGAAACCCTACCAGATGTGCTCGACTTTGACTTCGATAGATCGACACACTACCAGCTGTGCTCGACTTTGATTTCAATAGACCGGCACACTACCAGCTGTGCTTGACTTCGATAGACCGATACACTACCAGCTGTGCTTGACTTCGATAGACCGACACACTACCAGATGTGCTCGACATTGACTTCGATAGACCGAAACACTACCAGATGTGCTCGACTTTGACTTCGATAGATCGACACACTACCAGATGTGCTTGACTTTGACTTCAATAGACCGACACACTACCAGATGTGCTCGACATTGACTTCGATAGACCGAAACACTACCAGATGTGCTCGACTTTGACTTCGATAGATCGACACACTACCAGCTGTGCTTGACTTTGACTTCAATAGACCGAAACACTACCAGCTGTGCTTGACTTCGACTTCAATAGACTGAAACACTACCAGCTTTACTCGACATTGACTTCAATAGACCGAAACACTACCAGCTTTACTCGACTTTGACTTCGATAGACCGACACACTACCAGATGTCCTCGACATTGACTTCGATAGACCGAAACACTACCAGATGTGCTCGACTTTGACTTCGATAGATCGACACACTACCAGATGTGCTTGACTTTGACTTCAATAGACCGATACACTACCAGCTGTGCATGACTTTGATTTCAATAAACCGACACACTACCAGCTGTGCTCGGCTTTGACTTCGTTAGACTGACACACTACCAGCTGTGCTTCACTTTGACTTCGATAGACCGACACACTACCAGCTGTACTCGACTTTGACTTCGATAGACCGACACACTACCAGCTTTACTCGACTTTGACTTCAATAGACCGACACACTACCAGATGTGCTCGGCATTGACTTCGATAGACCTAAACACTACCAGATGTGCTCGACTTTGACTTCGATAGACCGACACACTACCAGGTGTAATAGACCGACACACTACCAGCTGTGCATGACTTTGATTTCAATAAACCGACACACTACCAGCTGTGCTCGGCTTTGACTTCGTTAGACTGACACACTACCAGCTGTGCTTCACTTTGACTTCGATAGACCGACACACTACCAGGTGTACTCGACTTTGGCTTCAATAGACTGAAACACTACCAGCTTTACTCGACTTTGACTTCGATAGACCGACACACTACCAGGTGTAATAGACCGACACACTACCAGCTGTGCATGACTTTGATTTCAATAGACCGCCACACTACCAGCTGTGCTCGGCTTTGACTTCGTTAGACTGACACGCTACCAGCTGTGCTTGACTTTGACTTCGATAGACCGAAACACTACCAGATGTGCTCGACTTTGACTTCGATAGATCGACACACTACCAGATGTGCTTGACTTTGACTTCAATAGACCGATACACTACCAGCTGTGTTTGACTTCGATAGACCGAAACACTACCAGCTGTGTTTGACTTCAATAGACCGACACACTACCAGCTGTACTCGACTTTGACTTCGATAGACCGACACACTACCAGCTGTGCATGACTTTGATTTCAATAGACCGCCACACTACCAGCTGTGCTCGGCTTTGACTTCGTTAGACTGACACGCTACCAGCTGTGCTTGACTTTGACTTCGATAGACCGAAACACTACCAGATGTGCTCGACTTTGACTTCGATAGACCGATACACTACCAGCTGTGCACGACATTGACTTCAATAGACCGAAACACTACCAGTTGTTCTCGACATTGACTTCGATAGACCGACCCGACACACTACCAGCTGTGCTTGACTTTGACTTCAATAGACCGATACACTACCAGCTGTGTTTGACTTCGATAGACCGAAACACTACCAGCTGTGTTTGACTTCGATAGACCGACACACTACCAGCTGTGCATGACTTTGATTTCAATAGACCGACACACTACCAGCTGTACTCGACTTTGATTTCAATAGACCGACACACTACCAGCTGTACTCGACTTTGACTTCAATAGACCGACACACTACAAGCTGTGTTTGACTTCGATAGACCGACACACTACCAGGTGTAATAGACCGACACACTACCAGCTGTGCATGACTTTGATTTCAATAGACCGAAACACTACCAGCTGTACCCGACTTTGACTTCGATAGACCGACACACTACCAGGTGTAATAGACCGACACACTACCAGCTGTGCATGACTTTGATTTCAATAAACCGACACACTACCAGCTGTGCTCGGCTTTGACTTCGTTAGACTGACACGCTACCAGCTGTGCTTGACTTTGACTTCGATAGACCGAAACACTACCAGATGTGCTCGACTTTGACTTCAATAGACCGACACACTACAAGCTGTGTTTGACTTCGATAGACCGACACACTACCAGATGTCCTCGACATTGACTTCGATAGACCGAAACACTACCAGCTGTGTTTGACTTCAATAGACCGACACACTACCAGATGTGCTCGACAATGATTTCAATAGACCGAAACACTACCAGCTGTGCTCGACTTTGACTTCAATAGACCGACACACTACCAGCTGTGTTTGACTTCGATAGACCGACACACTACCAGGTGTACTCGACTTTGGCTTCAATAGACTGAAACACTACCAGCTTTACTCGACTTTGACTTCGATAGACCGACACACTACCAGCTTTACTCGACTTTGACTTCAATAGACCGACACACTACCAGCTGTGCTCGGCTTTGACTTCGTTAGACCGACACACTACCAGCTGTGCTTGACTTTGACTTCAATAGACCGATACACTACCAGCTGTGCATGACTTTGATTTCAATAGACCGACACACTACCAGCTGTGCTCGGCTTTGACTTCGTTAGACTGACACACTACCAGCTGTGCTTGACTTTGACTTCGATAGACCGACACACTACCAGGTGTACTCGACTTTGACTTCAATAGACTGAAACACTACCAGCTTTACTCGACTTTGACTTCAATAGACCGAAACACTACCAGTTGTGCTCGACATTGACTTCGATAGACCGACACACTACCAGCTGTGTTCGACATTGACTTCGATAGACCGACACACTACCAGATGTCCTCGACATTGACTTCGATAGACCGAAACACTACCAGCTGTGCTTGACTTTGACTTCATAGTCCGACACACTACCAGCTGTACTCGACATTGACTTCAATAGACCGAAACACTACCAGCTGTACTCGACTTTGACTTCGATTATCCGACACACTACCAGCTGTGCTCGACTTTGACTTCGATAGACCGACACACTCCCAGTTGTGCTCGACTTTGACTTCGATAGACCGACACACTAACAGTTGTGCTCGACTTTGACTTCGATAGACCGACACACTCCCAGTTGTGCTCGACTTTGACTTCGATAGACCGACACACTAACAGTTGTGCTCGACTTTGACTTCGATAGACCGACACACTAACAGTTGTGCTCGACTTTGACTTCGATAGACCGACACACTACCAGCTGTCCTCGACATTGACTTCGATAGACCGAAACACTACCAGCTGTACTCGACTTTGACTTCGATAGACCGACACACTACCAGTTGTGCTCGACTTTGACTTCGATAGACCGACACACTCCCAGTTGTGCTCGACTTTGACTTCGATAGACCGACACACTAACAGTTGTGCTCGACTTTGACTTCGATAGACCGACACACTCCCAGTTGTGCTCGACTTTGACTTCGATAGACCGACACACTCCCAGTTGTGCTCGACTTTGACTTCGATAGACCGACACACTACCCGTTGTGCTCGACTTTGACTTCGATAGACCGACACACTACCAGTTGTGCTCGACTTTGACTTCGATAGACCGACACACTAACAGTTGTGCTCGACTTTGACTTCGATAGACCGACACACTACCCGTTGTGCTCGACTTTGACTTCGATAGACCGACACACTAACAGTTGTGCTCGACTTTGACTTCGATAGACCGACACACTCCCAGTTGTGCTCGACTTTGACTTCGATAGACCGACACACTAACAGTTGTGCTCGACTTTGACTTCGATAGACCGACACACTACCAGTTGTGCTCGACTTTGACTTCGATAGACCGACACACTCCCAGTTGTGCTCGACTTTGACTTCGATAGACCGACACACTCCCAGTTGTGCTCGACTTTGACTTCGATAGACCGACACACTCCCAGTTGTGCTCGACTTTGACTTCGATAGACCGACACACTACCCGTTGTGCTCGACTTTGACTTCGATAGACCGACACACTACCAGCTGTGCTCGACATTGACTTCAATAGACCGAAACACTCCCAGCTGTGCTTGACTTTGACTTCATAGTCCGACACACTACCAGATGTGCTCGACATTGACTTCAATAGACCGAAACACTACCAGCTGTGCTCGGCTTTGACTTCGATTATCCGACACACTACCAGCTGTGCTCGACTTTGACTTCAATAGACCGACACACTACCAGCTGTGCTTGACTTTGCCTTCGATAGACCGACACACTACCAGCTGTGCTTGACTTTGACTTCGATAGACCGATACACTACCAGCTGTGCTTGACTTTGACTTCAATAGACCGAAACACTACCAGCTGTGCTCGGCTTTGACTTCGATTATCCGACACACTACCAGCTGTGCTCGACTTTGACTTCAATAGACCGACACACTACCAGGTGTGATAAGATGTCTTGTGTAATCCGCTTATTCATTTATTTCATGATCCCGTCACAAAAATGTGTAGACCTATAATATTGACTGGTGTTCATTTGTATACTCTATTAGAAAGATTCACTGAAGTGGAAATTTATATTTGTTTTCTTATAGAGTATTTCTATAAATAAACAACAACCTGTTGTTCTTCGTCTAGCCTGAGTAGACATGTCAAACACGTAACTTACCTGTATGGATTGTATACACAATCATAAATCAGCGATTACCAACTGAATCTGCTTATTATCCACCGAAAACAACACACAGAACAATTTATATAAAAACATACACCCGTATTGGTAGGGCTTTATGTTCTGGTAGACATGCTAGATATCACGACTGGGCATATACAAAACGTTGTATAGTACCATGTAAGCATACTTTGGGTATATGATATAATTATGGAAATCAATAAATCATGTGTGAGGAATCTCACGATAGAGCCATCAAATAATGATCGTCGGGAACTGTTGGTGCGTTAACTTTTAACACATTGACACAAAATATAACCGTGTCTAAACTATCCTTATCCTCTACAATCCCAGGTATTATATTGTATTTTAATCTGTGGCAAAGAAATACAGATTATGATATATATTATGTGAATAAAATCTGAGTGGTGGATACAGAGATTCAGATTGAAAAAAGTTAAAAGATGTTTTTCAACTTGTTAGACACCCGTGTTTTGTATACTTGAACACACTTCGAGAGATTCTTTACCGTTGTCTGATATACCGGCAAAGTATATTGTATCGGATTTGATTTTCTGAGCAAAGAATTACTGAATCAACGACAGAAAAGAAATACAGATTTGGAGAAATAGTTCAGTTCAAGTTATTGTTTCAATTTTGATAAAAATGAGTAAATAAATTCAATAGCGCTTTTTATAAAAAGATATGAAGTTACATGGCAGACAGACCGATGTGGGAAGGAGGATTCTGGAAGCTGCCCTAACCCCCAATGATTTGACAGTTTTTCGATATACAATGATAATCTAAGTTATAGCAGTCGGCGAACAATCAAGTAATTGACGTTGAATTATTTTGTAATAAATGTGGCCTTTGTTTTAAATAAATGAACTCTTCAAAGAAATTCCCAGGTTTTAGGTACAATTTTGTACTTTTTACTTACTAGTATTAATTTCGTTTCTTTCCTTTTTTCTATATTAAAAGAACATAGCCACTGCCTTGATATAGTTTCACCAAATATGATACAGACAGCCAATGGTTTAAAATCTTTACCTTCATTAATCTAAAATATGGAGTTTATGTTTGAATTTGATATTTCAGTATTTCGTCCAAAAGGACATTGATGTGATGGTGGTGAAATACGTGAATGACGAGGAATCCCAATACAACATGTTGGCTGCCTTTTCGAGAGTCATGGTGAAACAACCAGATCTATTTGGGGAAAACATGATTAAAAAGGTTCTGCAGAATCCCAAGGTGAAGATAGAATATTCCGTTGATTTCATAGGGCTGACTTTGGCTGACCAGAAGAAGGTGAGCATCAATTTTAAAACATATTCCTCAACTTCGTCCTAGTTATATTAAGATATGTTCATTTTCTCTTGTGATCATTTTATTATTTCTTCTTACACTTCAAAATACGATCTTCCCAAAAGAACTGTAAGTCGAAATGAATTTTCAAACTTTTTTTTCTCTTTCTAACATCATCAGTGTGCAATAATAACAGTATTAAAAATCAAAAACCGTTAGTTCAAACTTAAAAGACATCTTTGCAAAATTCATCAGTTTATAGTTATAGATGTTTCCAAAATCACTATTACAAAAATGGCCATTTGTTCAAAACAATAAATCTGAAAGGGATTTTTACCTTCAAAAGCTGTTTCTCACTTGTCATTCAACGTACATAGGAGATGGTGAAGACTATCATGGAAGAATTCATGAGCATGGCCAAAAGGTGTCGTGATACATGTAGCACGGACCAGGTAACAGTGATAAACGGGGCTAGGTCCCTGGCAGTTATGCACGGAATGGACTACCTCAAACCTTACAGACCCTACTTTGAAGATCTGCACAAGACAGGATCCGACGTTACGTTGAGAGACATGGCCAAGCTCATGCTCAATGCCATAGACGGAGTGAAGTATGTGCTTGCTTACGCTTTGAAACCTGTGTAATATAATAACCCTCGTTTTACTTAGACAGGATATAGAATTGCACAGGTTTTCCCCTTTGGGATAGCATTTTATAATTTAATGACCTTTCAATGTTTTACCACGTGGAAAAGTGATGCCTGAAAAGTCAACAACTGCTTTTGATTTAATATCGTAAAACAACAAATTGTAAGCCATGCTAGGCAATAAGCGAACTGAATTTCAGTGAGGGACAAGATACAGGACACCAAAAGTGATATGTGAGGGCGAGTAAAGAGTCCTTAAATATACCAGCACTACCCTTATGTATTTTTGTCACAATAACGCAGCCACTGGCTCCTAATAACAGTTATATCATTTAACTCTTCTGGTTGCAGCGTGGAAAGCATTTACGAAGAATTCAAACAGAAATTAGAGATACTCGACGATCTAGTCGAACAGGTTGAGGAAACCAAAGCAGAGGTAGCGGAGGTCAAAACGACTGTAATAAAACAGGACAAGGAAATCAAAACTGTGAAAAAGGATGTTAAGACGGTCGAGGAAGACGTTAAAGTGGTGAAACAAGACCTGGAGGAGACGAAGATCAAGGTGGAAGAAGTCGACAACAAGGTAGGCTTTGGTTAAGGTATAGGGACAGATCTGTATTCTGGGAAGTTACTGTTTACCGAAAGTGTTTCGCCCATTTAGATATTTGCTCTTCACTGGTAAAATCCGTTTTCGCCCAGTGTTAATTTCGCCCTTCACATGTAATATAGAATTATGTGTACTTATACTCGCTGTCATGTCAAATTCACCCTTTGGAGAACGAATGATGGCTTAAGTTAAACTAAATCGAAAACTGATCTCGAAATATTATGACATCGGACATTATGACGCTTAATATTGGTTAATGATTATAATTTTTCACTGTCAGTTTCATCTATATAGTGTTCATTTTTTTCTCATTTGCAATTTTACAGACAATGACAAATGCCCCTAAATGGTCAAGAGATCTGACCAAGCTGATGAACCCTAAAACGGAACATGACTGGAGACTTTTGGCCAAGAGGTTGGGCTATTCACCACAGGACATTAAGGGCTGGGCGACCCAGCATGACCCCTGTATGGGCCTCCTCAGTGAGTGGTATGCTACCCACAAAACGATAGAGGCCACCCATGCCATATTGAACAGTCTGCAGGAGATGAACAGGCTGGATGGTGCCGCCATTGTTGAGAACGCCATGAAGGCAGTAGGTCAGTTACCAATGGAGATAAGTGCTTGCTGATTTTGTGAGTAGTGATTATATTATGTAAATAACGACCATGATCGGTATCAGTGTTTTCGTTCAGATGAGATACTTTATAATAGGATACAGTTAGCATGGAAACCTGTTCAGTTTGACTAGTTCAAGGTTTGGTTCATAAATAGTTTAAAAGACATTAAATTACACTGTATAAGTATAATTTTGATAATAGTGATATGCTTATTTTTTATGACACGCCTTCGTTTTACATGAATTGGTTTACACAGGGTTCCATGTTATATAGGTTCTAGTTAAGACAGGTATATTTGTTTTATGTGATAATTTGATTTGAAGCACATTTCAATCGATTCAAAATAATACGGTGTTTGAGTAAAAGATCATTATTTTGTTGGGATTATTAAATTCAAAAATGTAATGTGTTATTTAAGTGCTGGAGTTGAAACAATATCATTAACAAGAATCTTTCCTCTAGAACTCTTCTTAGTAATTGGTAGAGGACTGTATCTTACTGTACCTTATGTGTTTCTTTTTTTTTCCACCAGAGGGTGTTGTGGAGGAGGAGGTAGACTACGCCACACCTCCACCGATCTTCCTTAGTTACCAGTGGGGTCATCAGGAAGAGGTCAAGTTACTACGGAACCATATGTTAATGGCCGGCTACGAGTGTTGGATGGACATCGGACAAATGGGAGGTGGAGACAAACTGTTTGAAAAGATTGACAACGGAATCCGTGGTGCAAAGGTCATCATATGTTGTGTATCAGAGAAGTACGCCAACTCTCCCAACTGTAACAGAGAGGTGAGCAGTCAGCAGCACGCAGGAATTTGCTCTGATTTGTTCTGTTTCAGATGTAGTTAAAATAATTTTATTTGAAATATTTCAGGATTGTGTTATGGACAGAACTGTTTATTTTGATGTTTGAAATATTGTTAATACAAAACGGAATATTTTGCTAATTGTCTAAATCAAAATGTTAATATGATAATATAAAATAAGCTCAGAATAACGAATGAAAGTCAGGAATAGGAAACAAGTACATGTCTACTTGTATCAAGGCACGGCATTTATTAATTTTAAAGGTGAACCTGTCTGTAAACCTTGGAAAGCCCATGATTCCCCTTCTGATGGAGAAGATGGGCTGGCCCCCTAGAGGCTCCATGGGACCCATCTTCAGTGAGTACCTGTTTGTGAGATTTTTCCAGCGAGGAGGGGAGGAGACTGAAGACCAACGCTACTGGCCAGTCCCAAAATTCCAGGAACTGTTGATGCAGCTCAACATGTATAAAGCCATGCCTGACGAATCCCTCATGTCTGGAGGTGTGTGGATTTTTAAATTGTTTGATATCCTTATTTGTTTGTGTTTTGCAACTACATAACACAATGGCAGATTATACTAACATACCAACTCGAGCACGTCATCATCGCCATCATACAAAATTCACATTCATACACTTGGACACATCTGGGCAGGACTAACATATCTTATATACAATCAACATAGATTTATTATAAGTTCTCTACTTGACAAGTTCTAGTCACGCCCTACCCTTTCCTGCTTTTACTTTCTTACTTGCCTAAAGTGGAAGGTTCTTTTATATGTTCGACTTCAAGTAATTGAATGAATTTAAACATACTAGGTCATTAAAAGTAATATTGCTTCATGAAATTAGAATGAATGTCTTCATAACGACAACAAAGACTTCTCAAACGTAGAACAATAGCATTAAGTAGGTAGGTTTTATGTAGGAAAGAATAAAAGTAGCGGTTGGTAGATATAAACCACATATAGTAGTAACTGGTCGGTAGATAAAAATCCCATATAGTAGTAGCTGGTCGGTAGATTTAAACCACATAAAATAGTATCTGGTCGGTGGATATAAACTACATATAGTAGTTACTGTCAGTAGATATAAACCACATATAGTAGTAGCTGGTCGGTAGATATAAACTACACATAGTAGTAGCTGGTCGGTAGATATAAATCACAAGGAAGTACATCCCTAGTTGAATAACCAATGTCATATAGTAGTAACTGGTCGGTAGATATAAATCACATGAAGTAGTAGCAGGTCGGTAGATATAAACCACATATAGTAGTAGCTGGTCGGTAGATATAAACTACATATAGTAGTAGCTGGTCGGTAGATATAAACCACATATAGTAGTAGCTGGTCGGTAGATATAAACCACATATAGTAGTAGCTGGTCGGTAGATATAAACCACATATAGTAGTAGCTGGTCGGTAGATATAAACCACATATAGTAGTAGCTGGTCGGTAGATATAAACCACATATAGTAGTAGCTGGTCGGTAGATATAAACCACATATAGTAGTAGCTGGTCGGTAGATATAAACCACATATAGTAGTAGCTGGTCGGTAGATATAAACCACATATAGTAGTAGCTGGTCGGTAGATATAAACCACATATAGTAGTAGCTGGTCGGTAGATATAAACCACATATAGTAGTAGCTGGTCGGTAGATATAAACCACATATAGTAGTAGCTGGTCGGTAGATATAAACCACATATAGTAGTAGCTGGTCGGTAGATATAAACCACATATAGTAGTAGCTGGTCGGTAGATATAAACCACATATAGTAGTAGCTGGTCGGTAGATATAAACCACATATAGTAGTAGCTGGTCGGTAGATATAAACCACATATAGTAGTAGCTGGTCGGTAGATATAAACCACATATAGTAGTAGCTGGTCGGTAGATATAAACCACATATAGTAGTAGCTGGTCGGTAGATATAAACCACATATAGTAGTAGCTGGTCGGTAGATATAAACCACATATAGTAGTAGCTGGTCGGTAGATATAAACCACATATAGTAGTAGCTGGTCGGTAGATATAAACCACATATAGTAGTAGCTGGTCGGTAGATATAAACCACATATAGTAGTAGCTGGTCGGTAGATATAAACCACATATAGTAGTAGCTGGTCGGTAGATATAAACCACATATAGTAGTAGCTGGTCGGTAGATATAAACCACATATAGTAGTAGCTGGTCGGTAGATATAAACCACATATAGTAGTAGCTGGTCGGTAGATATAAACCACATATAGTAGTAGCTGGTCGGTAGATATAAACCACATATAGTAGTAGCTGGTCGGTAGATATAAACCACATATAGTAGTAGCTGGTCGGTAGATATAAACCACATATAGTAGTAGCTGGTCGGTAGATATAAACCACATATAGTAGTAGCTGGTCGGTAGATATAAACCACATATAGTAGTAGCTGGTCGGTAGATATAAACCACATATAGTAGTAGCTGGTCGGTAGATATAAACCACATATAGTAGTAGCTGGTCGGTAGATATAAACCACATATAGTAGTAGCTGGTCGGTAGATATAAACCACATATAGTAGTAGCTGGTCGGTAGATATAAACCACATATAGTAGTAGCTGGTCGGTAGATATAAACCACATATAGTAGTAGCTGGTCGGTAGATATAAACCACATATAGTAGTAGCTGGTCGGTAGATATAAACCACATATAGTAGTAGCTGGTCGGTAGATATAAACCACATATAGTAGTAGCTGGTCGGTAGATATAAACCACATATAGTAGTAGCTGGTCGGTAGATATAAACCACATATAGTAGTAGCTGGTCGGTAGATATAAACCACATATAGTAGTAGCTGGTCGGTAGATATAAACCACATATAGTAGTAGCTGGTCGGTAGATATAAACCACATATAGTAGTAGCTGGTCGGTAGATATAAACCACATATAGTAGTAGCTGGTCGGTAGATATAAACCACATATAGTAGTAGCTGGTCGGTAGATATAAACCACATATAGTAGTAGCTGGTCGGTAGATATAAACCACATATAGTAGTAGCTGGTCGGTAGATATAAACCACATATAGTAGTAGCTGGTCGGTAGATATAAACCACATATAGTAGTAGCTGGTCGGTAGATATAAACCACATATAGTAGTAGCTGGTCGGTAGATATAAACCACATATAGTAGTAGCTGGTCGGTAGATATAAACCACATATAGTAGTAGCTGGTCGGTAGATATAAACCACATATAGTAGTAGCTGGTCGGTAGATATAAACCACATATAGTAGTAGCTGGTCGGTAGATATAAACCACATATAGTAGTAGCTGGTCGGTAGATATAAACCACATATAGTAGTAGCTGGTCGGTAGATATAAACCACATATAGTAGTAGCTGGTCGGTAGATATAAACCACATATAGTAGTAGCTGGTCGGTAGATATAAACCACATATAGTAGTAGCTGGTCGGTAGATATAAACCACATATAGTAGTAGCTGGTCGGTAGATATAAACCACATATAGTAGTAGCTGGTCGGTAGATATAAACCACATATAGTAGTAGCTGGTCGGTAGATATAAACCACATATAGTAGTAGCTGGTCGGTAGATATAAACCACATATAGTAGTAGCTGGTCGGTAGATATAAACCACATATAGTAGTAGCTGGTCGGTAGATATAAACCACATATAGTAGTAGCTGGTCGGTAGATATAAACCACATATAGTAGTAGCTGGTCGGTAGATATAAACCACATATAGTAGTAGCTGGTCGGTAGATATAAACCACATATAGTAGTAGCTGGTCGGTAGATATAAACCACATATAGTAGTAGCTGGTCGGTAGATATAAACCACATATAGTAGTAGCTGGTCGGTAGATATAAACCACATATAGTAGTAGCTGGTCGGTAGATATAAACCACATATAGTAGTAGCTGGTCGGTAGATATAAACCACATATAGTAGTAGCTGGTCGGTAGATATAAACCACATATAGTAGTAGCTGGTCGGTAGATATAAACCACATATAGTAGTAGCTGGTCGGTAGATATAAACCACATATAGTAGTAGCTGGTCGGTAGATATAAACCACATATAGTAGTAGCTGGTCGGTAGATATAAACCACATATAGTAGTAGCTGGTCGGTAGATATAAACCACATATAGTAGTAGCTGGTCGGTAGATATAAACCACATATAGTAGTAGCTGGTCGGTAGATATAAACCACATATAGTAGTAGCTGGTCGGTAGATATAAACCACATATAGTAGTAGCTGGTCGGTAGATATAAACCACATATAGTAGTAGCTGGTCGGTAGATATAAACCACATATAGTAGTAGCTGGTCGGTAGATATAAACCACATATAGTAGTAGCTGGTCGGTAGATATAAACCACATATAGTAGTAGCTGGTCGGTAGATATAAACCACATATAGTAGTAGCTGGTCGGTAGATATAAACCACATATAGTAGTAGCTGGTCGGTAGATATAAACCACATATAGTAGTAGCTGGTCGGTAGATATAAACCACATATAGTAGTAGCTGGTCGGTAGATATAAACCACATATAGTAGTAGCTGGTCGGTAGATATAAACCACATATAGTAGTAGCTGGTCGGTAGATATAAACCACATATAGTAGTAGCTGGTCGGTAGATATAAACCACATATAGTAGTAGCTGGTCGGTAGATATAAACCACATATAGTAGTAGCTGGTCGGTAGATATAAACCACATATAGTAGTAGCTGGTCGGTAGATATAAACCACATATAGTAGTAGCTGGTCGGTAGATATAAACCACATATAGTAGTAGCTGGTCGGTAGATATAAACCACATATAGTAGTAGCTGGTCGGTAGATATAAACCACATATAGTAGTAGCTGGTCGGTAGATATAAACCACATATAGTAGTAGCTGGTCGGTAGATATAAACCACATATAGTAGTAGCTGGTCGGTAGATATAAACCACATATAGTAGTAGCTGGTCGGTAGATATAAACCACATATAGTAGTAGCTGGTCGGTAGATATAAACCACATATAGTAGTAGCTGGTCGGTAGATATAAACCACATATAGTAGTAGCTGGTCGGTAGATATAAACCACATATAGTAGTAGCTGGTCGGTAGATATAAACCACATATAGTAGTAGCTGGTCGGTAGATATAAACCACATATAGTAGTAGCTGGTCGGTAGATATAAACCACATATAGTAGTAGCTGGTCGGTAGATATAAACCACATATAGTAGTAGCTGGTCGGTAGATATAAACCACATATAGTAGTAGCTGGTCGGTAGATATAAACCACATATAGTAGTAGCTGGTCGGTAGATATAAACCACATATAGTAGTAGCTGGTCGGTAGATATAAACCACATATAGTAGTAGCTGGTCGGTAGATATAAACCACATATAGTAGTAGCTGGTCGGTAGATATAAACCACATATAGTAGTAGCTGGTCGGTAGATATAAACCACATATAGTAGTAGCTGGTCGGTAGATATAAACCACATATAGTAGTAGCTGGTCGGTAGATATAAACCACATATAGTAGTAGCTGGTCGGTAGATATAAACCACATATAGTAGTAGCTGGTCGGTAGATATAAACCACATATAGTAGTAGCTGGTCGGTAGATATAAACCACATATAGTAGTAGCTGGTCGGTAGATATAAACCACATATAGTAGTAGCTGGTCGGTAGATATAAACCACATATAGTAGTAGCTGGTCGGTAGATATAAACCACATATAGTAGTAGCTGGTCGGTAGATATAAACCACATATAGTAGTAGCTGGTCGGTAGATATAAACCACATATAGTAGTAGCTGGTCGGTAGATATAAACCACATATAGTAGTAGCTGGTCGGTAGATATAAACCACATATAGTAGTAGCTGGTCGGTAGATATAAACCACATATAGTAGTAGCTGGTCGGTAGATATAAACCACATATAGTAGTAGCTGGTCGGTAGATATAAACCACATATAGTAGTAGCTGGTCGGTAGATATAAACCACATATAGTAGTAGCTGGTCGGTAGATATAAACCACATATAGTAGTAGCTGGTCGGTAGATATAAACCACATATAGTAGTAGCTGGTCGGTAGATATAAACCACATATAGTAGTAGCTGGTCGGTAGATATAAACCACATATAGTAGTAGCTGGTCGGTAGATATAAACCACATATAGTAGTAGCTGGTCGGTAGATATAAACCACATATAGTAGTAGCTGGTCGGTAGATATAAACCACATATAGTAGTAGCTGGTCGGTAGATATAAACCACATATAGTAGTAGCTGGTCGGTAGATATAAACCACATATAGTAGTAGCTGGTCGGTAGATATAAACCACATATAGTAGTAGCTGGTCGGTAGATATAAACCACATATAGTAGTAGCTGGTCGGTAGATATAAATCACATATAGTAGTAGCTGGTCGGTAGATACAAATCACATATAGTAGTAGCTGGTCGGTAGATATAAAACACATATAGTAGTAGCTGGTCGGTAGATACAAATCACATATAGTAGTAGCTGGTCGGTAGATATAAACCACATATAGCAGTAGCTGGTCGGTAGATACAAATCACATATAGTAGTAGCTGGTCGGTAGATATAAACCGCATTTAGTCTCAATGCATACTGAACTGTATTGTAACAAAACATGTTTTTGTGCACACAGAGTACAAGGACTGGTGGGTCCCCGTGGCTGAAGAAATTGTCATCACCAAAAGGAAAGATGGAGGTCAAAGTTCTCAAGTACAGACAACTGCAACCAAGGTTTGTTATACAGGCGAATTTCAACAGTACAAAAATTATGTACATTTCTCTTTTTTTCTGTGTATGTCTCGGACCACTTTAAGGTCATTGGAGTGTATTGATAAACGGAAACAGGAAGTACATCCCTAGTTGAATAACCAATGTAGGGAGACAGCATCATAATTTCCGCAAATTCTAATGTTTAATATTAAACTGATGAATACTGTATGTTTATTATTGACAGAACAGTGTGTTCTCTCAATATTAAAGTTGTTCAAAGCAATCCAGGCATTGATTCAGGTTTTTTTTATCAATGAGCCACATGTGTCCATTTTTCTGTACTTCAGGAAACCGGCTACCTATTTCACTACTGTGAAGTTTTTCAAGAACGATAACTCTTACCTGCAATTACTATGTGTATTTGGTTTTATTATAAAATGTCAATTTTTATATCGTGTATAGATAATTAATTTTACACAATTTCAGCATTTATTAAATTGATATACATTAATGCAATACTTATATATGTCAGTATCATTTTTATTGACATTATTTTGTAAAAATATTGTGTCTTTCCTTTTTTTAAACATGTGGTTCGGTCGAATTCATAAGTTCATATTTATTGTGTTTTAACACCCGCGGAGCGTGTTTGCTGGAGATTCTGGCAACATGTCCAACTATCCGTCTCCGTCCGTCGTCGAGCGTAATTCATTTTTATTTCATTGATACTTCATGGGAATGTTACTGACACCTCCCTGACCAAGTGTTATTATTTTTCGAGTCGATCAGAAATCCAATATGGCCGCAACGGTCGCCATTTTGAAAAACTATTTCAAACTTAAAAGTCAAGTTCTACTGTGCCGATTTAACTGAAACTCGGTAGGAATGATCGACTCATGGTCTTGACAAAGTGTTGTTATTTTTCGGGTCGATCAGAAATCCAATATGGCCATCACGGCCGCCATGTTTTAAAAAATATTTCAAACTTAAAATTCAAGTTCTACTGGGCCGATTTAACTGAAACTTGGTAGGAATGATCGCCACTGCTGCCTTTTGAATAGAAAAATATTTCAAGCTTAAAATCAAGTTCTAATAGGCCGTTTTACTATGTTTCATACAAAGTCGGGGCATTTGTTATTCCCGTCAATGTACCCGTGTGGCAATGTATATGTCCGTGTCAGTATCAGGAGCATATCTCGGTCAATCCTTCCTGTCTGGCCGCCAGACTCTGAATATTGGTATATCATGGGAATTAAGTATCTTTGTTGTAAACCAAAATGACCACATAATCCTGGATATCATGCTCGGTATGGTTATACATACTGGTCAAGCGGCGTGGTGCCTACCTAGATGGAGTTTCTGTAGTCACTTTTCTACGGTGTGGTGCCTACCTAGATGGGGTTTCTGTAGTCACTTTTCTACGGTGTGGTGCCTACCTAGATGGGGTTTCTGTAGTCACTTTTCTACGGTGTGGTGCCTACCTAGATGGGGTTTCTGTAGTCACTTTTCTACGGTGTGGTGCCTACCTAGATGGGGTTTCTGTAGTCACTTTTCTACGGTGTGGTGCCTACCTAGATGGGGTTTCTGTAGTCACTTTTCTACGGTGTGGTGCCTACCTAGATGGGGTTTCTGTAGTCACTTTTCTATATTTTTTCGCACTAAAACTTGTGCGGTACACGAAAACCCCTGTTTGAGTTAAATATCTTTTATCATATTTGTAATCTCAAGCTGAAAAGAAAATAACATACACTTCTATTGTCCTTCCGAAAGAGAGTTTAATTGGACCTTTGACTATAATCGGTGTTGCGCGAGTTCTAAAACTTCAATAATTTGTTATAAATATTGTGTTAAAGTAACTATACAGTATCGTTTGATTTCAGGAGGAGGAGGAGGAGTCTCCTGACGTGTTCCTGTCGTACCAGTGGGGTAAACAGAATCAGATCAAGCAGCTGTACAGGAGGCTGAATGAGCTCGGATACAGCTGCTGGATGGATATCTACCAGATGGGAGGCGGGGACTCGCTGTACGACAAAATTGACAGGGGTGTCCGTGGCTGTAAGGTTGTCCTGAGCTGTGTGACAACCAAGTATGCACTGTCTGCCAACTGTCGCAGGGAGGTGAGTCTGGCCGATTCTCTCAAGAAGCCAATGGTTCCTCTCCTCCTGGAGAAGATAGACTGGCCCCCCACTGGACCTATGAGTATGGTCTTCACACAGCTTCTCTTTATCAATTTCTACCGTGACGAGACAGTCCAAATTACATGGGTTGGAGATAAATTTGAGGAGTTGCACATGAAAATAAAAGAGAATGTCGCCCCATTTGCAATTGAAAATTCAAAGATTGACAACAAGGATACGCCAAGTGAAACCCTAAAAGATAAAACTCCTAAAAAGGGGCCACCTTCGAAACAGGAGCCCCCGAAAGTCGAGCAAAAGAAGGAACCACCTAAAATGGAACAAAAAAAGGCTCCTCAAACAAAACAACAAGGAAAGGGGTCAATGAAAACAGGACCAGCTCATAAAACAGAATCTAGAAATGATTGGCCAAAACAAGCATCTCCTAAACAGGAACCGATACAAGTCTCACCAAATGAAGACCCGAAACCAGCAGAGCAACCAACACAAACATCATCATCCTGTGTGCTAATCTAACACCTGTAATAGCACAACAAACAATAGTAATCCTGTGTGCTTATCTATCTAACTCCTGTAATAGCACAATAAACAATAGGAATCCTGTGTGCTTATCTAACATCTGTAATAGCACAATAATCAATAGTAAATATCTGTGCCTATCTAACACATTGAATAACAAAATAAACAATTATCAGCCTGTGTTCTTATCTAACACCTGGAATATCTCAATAAAGCATAGTAATCCTGTGTTCTTATCTAACTCCTGTAATAGCACAATAAACAATTGTAATCCTGTGTGCTAATCTAACACCTGTAATAGCACAATAATCAATAGTAAATATCTGTGCCTATCTAACACATTGAATAACAAAATAAACAATTATCAGCCTGTGTTCTTATCTAACACCTGAAATAGCACAATAAACAATAGTAACCCGGTGTGCTTATCTAACACCTGTAATAGCACAACAAACAATAGTAATCCTGTGTGCTTATCTATCTAACTCCTGTAATAGCACAATAAACAATTGTAATCCTGTGTGCTAATCTAACACCTGTAATAGCACAACAAACAATAGTAATCCTGTGTGCTTATCTATCTAACTCCTGTAATAGCACAATAAACAATTGTAATCCTGTGTGCTAATCTAACACCTGTAATAGCACAACAAACAATAGTAATCCTGTGTGCTTATCTAACACCTGTAATAGCTCAATAAACAATAGTAATCCTGTGGTCTTATCTAACACCTGTAATAGCACAACAAACAATAGTAATCCTGTGTGCTTATCTATCTAACTCCTGTAATAGCACAATAAACAATAGTTATCCTGTGTGCTTATCTATCTAACACCTGTAATAGCACAATCATCAATAGTAAATATCTGTGCCTATCTAACACATTGAATAACAAAATAAACAATTATCAGCCTGTGTTCTTATCTAACACCTGAAATAGCACAATAAACAATAGTAATCCTGAGTGCTTATCTAACACCTGTAATAGCTCAATAAACAATAGTAATCCTGTGTTCTTATCTAACTCCTGTAATAGCACAATAAACAATTGTAATCCTGTGTGCTAATCTAACACCTGTAATAGCACAATAAACAATTGTAATCCTGTGTGCTAATCTAACACCTGTAATAGCACAACAAACAATAGTAATCCTGTGTGCTTATCTAACGCCTGTTATAGCACAATAAACAATAGTAACCCTGAGTGCTTATCTAACACCTGTAATAGCACAATCATCAATAGTAAATATCTGTGCCTATCTAACACATTGAATAACAAAATAAACAATTATCAGCCTGTGTTCTTATCTAACACCTGTAATAGCACAACAAACAATAGTAATCCTGTGTGCTTATCTAACCCCTGTAATAGCACAATAAACAATTGTAATCCTGTGTGCTAATCTAACACCTGTAATAGCACAACAAACAATAGTAATCCTGTGTGCTTATCTAACGCCTGTTATAGCACAATAAACAATAGGAATCCTGTGTGCTTATCTAACACCTGTAATAGCACAATAAACAATAGTAATCCTGTGTGCCTATCTTACACCTTGAATAACAAAATAAGCAATAATTAGCCCGTGTGCTTTCTAACACGGGGTACCACGAACGAGTATTTATTTCTCATCAGTTTTAAAAATTCATTGTCAAAATACTCCAAACGCAAAAAATGTGTGCCATATTGAATACCTCGATATTTTATTTGATTCTTTGTGATATTGGATATGCAGTATTATTTCTTTGTGATATTGAATGTATTGTATTATTTGTAATATTTAATATTATATTTTCTTTGTGATTTTGAATATTTTATATTATTTTCTTTGTGATATTGAATAATTATGTTGTATTGTTTTCTTTGTTATATTGAATATGTTGTATTATCTCTTTGTGATATTGAATGCATTGTTATTTGTAATATTGAATATTTTATATTATTTTCTTTGTGATATTGAATATGCTGTATACTTTTCTTTATGATATTGACTAAATAGCATGACTTTCGGCCTTATTATGTGGTAGTTTATATTGTTACAGTTGTGTGCCATAAATCGTATAATCAAGGTTGTTTTGTGCCATAGATACACATAATTATGTATACAATTGAACCTCTTTGTGTCATATTAAACACGCCTTTAGAAAATAGTGCATAACATGATATTACATTGTATCAAAGATTTTAAGGAATTCAATCTCAATTAAAAAATTGCAGGTTTTTAAAATTATTTTTTTATTTAAAAAAAATAGCGTTTACTGTGATATTTATTTTGTCTTTTTGTATCGCGTTTCATGCATGGATCAGTTTTAATATTCTGTAATAAACACAAAATCACTGTCAATTTCACTGTATTATACTTAATATGATTTATGCAATTTGTTTTAGACAGAAACATAAATGAAGTTTTGCGAGGAAGAGAAGAAAATGAAAAAGTAAATGTTGTTGAAGGCACTGCTTTCCTCGTCCTAGTAATGTCTCAATGGAATTCATAGTTCCGCATGAATGAAGTCTAGATTTTAATACCATATAAGACCAATGTCTTTATAGGGACCATTACAGCGTTTCTGTTTTCTTGAAGATTGTGGGCTCGAATTCTGTACTATTTCCAGATGTAACTTTGCACCTTAGATTAACGTTTTGCATGGACGAGAAAGGAATAAGAATTTTGTGCTTGAATCTACTTCCGCTCACCGTAGTTCTAGCTCTTAATTCAATTAAAAAAGTTAGACGTGTTTCATGTTCTATTTGAAAGGCTGGGTATGATATACTTGTATTTCTTACACGGAACTAATATATGCTTCCAATACAAAAAGTGGTTTTTTTCAGAAACTAAGGGTACACTGAAACAAAAAGGAAAAAAAATCAGAAACTAAGTGTACACCGAAACAAAAAGGAAAACAAAAATCAGAAATTAAGGGTACACTGAAACAAAAAGGAAAACAAAAATCAGAAACTCAGGGTACACCGAAACAAAAAGGAAAACAAAAATCAGAAACTCAGGGTACACCGAAACAAAAAGAATAGACAAACTTAGAAACTAAGGGTACACCGACACAAAAAGTATAGACATTATCAGAAACTATGGGTACAGCGAAACAAAAAGGATAGACATAATCAGAAACTATGGGTACAGCGAAACAAAAAAGGATAGACATAATCAGAAACTAAGGGTACACCAAAACAAAAAGGAAAACAAACTTAGAAACTAAGGGTACACCGAAACAAAAAGGAAAACAAAAATCAGAATCTAAGCGTACACCGAAACAAAACAAAAGAAATCATCCTGGCAACCAAATTGAAGAAAACAAGACTAATTAACAACCACAATAACAAAAACGGGTCACAGAGAAAGAAAATGGAAATCGTTTATTCCATGTCTATTCCGTATGGTGTCAAATTGACGACTACCTGTAAGTAGACGGTTCCTTTCTTTTGTCCAGTTTTTGTTACAAGGTTTGACGAAATTACTATGGAATGTTAAGCATATACATATTACTTCCTAATTCTATTTGGTATAAGGCCGGAAATTGAATCATCGTTTGGAGACGACTACGCGTTAATGAACACGAATGATTTACTTACGATTTTGTTATCGACATGGTTAAATGGCCATCCATATAAATTACTCAAGTATTCAGATTTAATAGGGTGACATTATTCTCGTCGTTTAGTCCTAGATAACTATCTCCTTTTATTCTCCCATCGACAGATTATACGATATTTTATCACATTAATTTACGTTATTTGATCACATCAATTCCTCTACAAATGAACTCCTGAGAGTGAGCGAAACACCTGGAGTATCGAGAATGTTGTAAACGTGAATTACATGAAAACATTTCTTTTATAATTATCACTTTATGCTGGAATTAAAAGTGATGCCCATTTTTTGGGAATTCAACTTTTTGTTAAGCATCAGACTGGAATAGATAAAGTAGCGGTCTGTTAGTGAATGTATAAAATTAGGAGTTCTGTAGTCATTATTGCTTCTAGTGACGAAGCCGATATTTTTACTGATAGTAGGCGGCAAATGATACATATTCAGGGATTGAAGTATTAATTGTCATCGTCAATAAAAAAAATAAAAAAAAAATGTCAAAGATTTTTTTGTTTTTCATTTATTAGTAAGAGATGATGTACCTGTTTCAAAATACAAACCATTCCTACAGGCATTCTCTAACTTTATAGCTATCTCCCTTATTGTCTATAGAAACGTTACTAATCAAGTTTTAGGCCTTACACGTAGAGACTTGAGGTCCTCAGTGATCTGCTGAGCACATTGCAACACTTGGGATATGAATATTTTCTCAGTCTCCTACTCTACAGCGATGTCTCTCCAGGCCCGCGTTGTCATGTGACCCTGGCTGTTTCGAGGACGTAGCCCCCAAACAAACAATTCAAGACATGGCAAATTATGATGAGACATGTAATGGCATTGATACAAATTAAGAAATGTAGTTATATACATATCATATATCTATATAGGTCTTATAAATAAAAACAACATTATGATCTAATATTGGCACTGGATCCGAACAAACAGATGCCTATTACTTAAATAGATATATGGGCAAAGGAGTAATAACGACAGTGCACTGACGATATTTCTTCTTTAATGTTTATTTGTACATGCCTCAAATACACAATAGCACACTTGTTAAACTTTGACCTGTTAACTGAACCCATTATTCGTGGTTAACTAAGGTCACAACTGCTACAGAGGAATATATTGAATGGCTAATATGTCGGTTGAGGATTGTAGCCATTGTGCTGTTGTTATCTTAACGAAAATCTGCCATACGATATGCTCAATGAGTGTCATTCCGCTGATAGGTCATGTTACAAATAGTACGCCTGGATCTGCTATACAGGAATTTACTGATTTACCACGCAGAATCGATAATAGAGGTTGTAGAGGATTTCTTTTTGACAAATCTATCTAAATATATATCGTGATTCAATGAGTATTTATGTAGACTATTCACATTTATCCGAATGACAATAACATACTACCCAATCCCCATTTACTTCACAACAATATAAGATTACGACCGTATCTGTTCGGAGGTATGGCGTCTACAGTCCAATACTTTTGGTTACTTCGTGGACTCGCTCTCGCAATAGCCTAATACTACCTCCAAAACTAGCTTCATTTGACCGTTACTGGCGCTATCTTAGCACGAATCTTGTAAGATGACTGCGCGTCAGACAACTAGATGATATTCCTTCATGCCTCCCTATCACGATCGTTCCATCAGTTGTTTCCCGTGGAAAGCCTAGCTATAGTTAAAGAAATGGCCTTAAGATTTCCCCAGATTTATAGCAATGCTTTCCCGATGAAAAAAATAGAGTAAGTGATTTCCTTAAGATAAGGAACGTCCCTGGAAGTAGGGGCAGAACGACTACACAAAGCAAGAAAAAAAGAGAGTATCTGTTCATGTTGAATAGCGAAAGTGATGCATAGATTGGTTAATTGATTATTTTATCGCACAAAATACTTAAATTTCATGGCAATGCCAAGAGCAGAATATATGTAACAAGAACGTATTGGTTGTAGGCCCACGGGACACCCTCTTCATTAAAAATGACTGCTTTCTGACTCCGCTAGTCTTAACTTAGGTTTATTATCATACACGCGGGTTTACACCCTGAAGTACATGTGCCAGTGTAGTATTCTTGGTGTAGGGTAAAATGCATACGTTGACTATATTTATTCATGACTAGATCTACTGCCAATAAAATATTTAAACGTACACCATTCTTTACAACGTATTTCATAATACACTCCCACGGGTAAATGTAACAAAGGACATTCCTTATAACTAATGAATTGCTACAGTTTTAATGCAAGGTTGCCGTATCTGGGTTATGGGGCTTTCCACATGACATATGCTAATGATTCGATGACAACGGCCGATTTCTATTCGGAAACACTCAACAGCTACCCGTTTCTCACCATAATTTTCAGTTTGTCTACCTGAATAACCAGGTCCGTATAAACTCTGGCATATGAGCACGAGCAGCGAGTAGATCTGGGTAAGTATGTAGATGGTTGTGTTAAATAGTTGTTTTATCTTTAGTGTAAACAAAACATCATATGCGTTTTTATACTAAAAAATGCAAAGTAGTAAATGGGGTTAGCAATGATAGGTCAAATGTTCCACATGTGTACAGGTACAGTATTACCGGTATGCAACGGTTACCGTTATGTCGAGGTACCGGTATGTCACGGGTACGATATACCACGGTGATCGGTATATTTAAATGGAACTGTTATATCAAGGTACCGGAGTATTGGCGATACATACAATATGTTAAAAAATTGTAAATGTGTATTATGGCTAGCAGAAGTACGATAGCAATAGCTACCACAGGATATCGTTATGATTACTCGATAGAAAGGTACTTACCATATTGCATGTAAGTTCGTGTCATAGTAATGAAATAAATGCGAGACTGTTCGTTTATGCGGAAAACCGGTTGGTCCGTTTTTAAATGTAACACTAATGGGTATAAATTCTGGCGGACCTGCAAAAGTTAAGGTAGGCCTTGTAAGGTTTCATCAAGACTCGCCTGAAAACAGCATCAGATTACTAGGTCCGATCTTATGCCTCAAACGAACAACTCTGGGCTGACCGGTTCAACCGTTTGAATCGCGATAAACGAAAGAGGCCCAAGAAAACCCCAAAACACGGCTGTTCATGTTATTAATGAAGTTGTTTTCCGTTCCTCTTGATTGCTGTCTAGCGTCCATTGTCGAGTTTATTTTACGATATATTTTTATACGAATAGTCCAACAGCTCACGCACGTTTTCAATGTACTCTTACTGTCAATATATTAAAAGGAGAATATTTTGTTTTAAAATATACACTTTACCAATATTTCAGTAATGTTGCAAAAATAATTTAGTTTTAAACTGATATAATTTAAGTAACTTTTAATTATTGAAATTGAACATTGCAAAATAATGACAGATTGAGCTTCCTGGCACAGTTCACAGGGGTCAAAAATAGAAAAATATTTAAACAGTTTATGATCAATGACTAAGATCCATAAGGTGAAAATGTTCGGTCTGAAGTATGGTGGTTTTGTTAAATAAACAAGTTTGAACCTCTTATAGTCAGGGCCGCGGCGGCCAAGTGGTTAAAGCGTCTGACATATTGCTACCACTAGTCCTCCATCACTGGGTCGCGGGTTCGAGTCCGACGTGGGGCAGTCGCCATAGGTTTCTCCGGGAACTCCTACTTTCCTCCACCACCAAAACATGGCATGTCCTCATTTGACCATAGCTGTTAATAGGACGTAAAACACAAACAAACCAAAACAAACTGGGATGTAAGGCTTTAAAGTTTGGTCAAATAATTGGCATTGACCTTTTTTAAGGTCGCATGGGTCAAATGTGTTCAGAAATTTTAAACAGAATAACAAAGATAACTTGTGTGATGACATTTTGCTTTTAGCATAAAAAATGTGATGGGCAAACAAATTTGATCAAATGAATGACCTTGATTCACTTTCAATGTCACATGAGTCAGGTACGTTTAAAAATGTGAAACTTATACTTTTAAAAGGTCTAGAATAATTATATATTTGTCCTATAGGTTGCATGGAAAAAATACCTAGTTTGATCAAATGACTGACCTTAACTTACTTTCAATTGAATAGGGGTAATTAATTGAAAAAAAATCAATCAAGTTCTTCTGAAGATCCATTAGTTGTGAAGTAATTCTGTTTTGCTTGTTTGTCGCTGAATTGTAGGTCTATCATGTTTGTTTAAATAAATGACCTTGTTCCACTTTCTTAATCACATGGGTCAAATGTGTAAAAACGTGAAAAAAATTGAGGCTTGGAGTTGTTGTATTGGTCTGTAGCGTTCTGCATTACTGTACTGTTGAATTTGGTCAGTGAATCCCATTGAACAATTTTGAAGGTCATATGAGTTAAGAAAAGAAAGTCTTCCGACAAAGATCTACAAGGTGACCGGTAATGATATTTAGCCTATAGTGAAGCTTGTATACTATCAAGGTGACCGGTAATGATATTTAGCCTATAGTGAAGCTTGTGTACTATAAAGGTGACCGGTAATGATATTTAGCCTATAGTGAAGCTTGTGTACTATCAAGTTTGTTTCTTTTTCGAATGTCCTCTCTTTACAGATGAACGACAAACTCTTATGCAGGATCTTATATTAAATGATGTAGATTTCCATAATACAATATTTTTAAATACTATTCTAAATGGTAACACTAATAATATTGGTTTACAGAACAACCAATTGATGGAGTGTGTGCATAAATACATTAATGCTACAGGACGGTTCAAATAGATTAAATTAAGGTTGGTGTATTGTTTGTATTCTGTAAGATAAATTCATTATTTCTGTTGATAGTGGATAATTTATATATATATATTTATATATAATATACCACGGTTGATTGATCACCGGGCAACAAATGTCCAGGGACTGTATGTGGTCATGACACTTAAGGTATGATAGAGTAATGTAAATCCATAGTTATAATTTATTTAATTATTGAAAAACTAATAATTTATTATGAAATACCAAAATGCCATATATTTGCATCCTTTGAACTAGTGTACTTTGTTATTATATTTAATGCCCAACTGCACATAAATTTAAAATATATATAAACTACATTGAATAAACCAACAAACCCATGCCTGTAGATACAAATGTGGTGTTAGAGTGTATGAGTGAGTGATCGAGATTATTTTGTGTTCTTATATAAGTATTTATGTTTTCTTTTTGTGTTTTCATTTTTTTTTCTGTTTCCTTTTAGTTCATTTTCTGTTTGATTTTCCAACTCATCTCAAGACATATCCACTTTAAATAAGTCCTGGTACATTTCTTTATCAGCTTACATGCATGTATCAGTTTTGCTTTATTTCATGTTGCCGTAGCAAATTTTAGTGGCTTAAGGTCAAGACGCATATCCATATATATAATTTGATTTGGAATACTGTGTATATCCATAACGGTATATTTAATTCGTCTTAACACAAATTTTACAACAATATTAAATATCAATATCGCCATTTTTTTTAAAAAAAAAATTATGGATTTTTTTTTATCTTTAGTCCATGTATCACATGAAATAATGTAATTTTGTAGAAACACAAAAATATTAATCTAGCCTAATTATTGTATATTACCTAGCAATAAATGTACCCAAGTGTCATGAGATGAGTTGAAATATAATGTATGTATGTAAATATTGTATTCAATGTCTTCAAATATCAGAAGTATGCTGGAAGCCATGGAGAGAGCTTATATAGGCAAAGCATGTTGCTCAATCCTTTTGTTTAATCAATAAAATATATCAGAAATGAAATCAAGTTTGTTTCAATGAAGGACTAGGGGCATAAAGGGTCATTTCCGGCCTCATTGGGGTTCTAGAAAGAGTTGTTATTTTCGAAATCTTGTGCTAATATGAAATTTCAGATTCATTCGACAGCTGGTTTAGGATATATAGCATTACAAAGAAAGACATAAAAGCGCATTTTCAAAATAATTAGCAAATTAACTAAACACACTTCAATTTTTGAAAGCCTCCGCATGCACCAAACAAGTAAATATTTGGCATGCTTAAACATTGTCATACCAGTGGTAGTTTGTAGAAAGTATTTTTTGTTTGTCACATGCGGAGGCTTTCATTTCTGCATGCTTACTGTAAACAAGAGGCCCAGGGGCCTTAATAGCTCACCTGGTATTTTATTTTTCAATTTAAAACCTGCTGAGTACCATTCAGGAGTACAAGTAACAAAGTTGCATCTTCCATTTATAAATATTCAATTCCCTTTGCCCAAAGATTCTCTAAAACAAGTTTGGTTATGTTAAAATCCCTTCAACGGTACAGAAGGAGAAGGATCTTTAATGTTTTCCTCTATTTCCCCTAATGGGCCCCACTAATCTGCCCCAAAGAAAGGGAATCCACACACCTCAGTTTAAACAAAAAAATTGATTCTTTTCTCCCTAAGCATGCTTCAGACTGCATTTGGTTTAAATCCCTTCACTTGTATATTAGGAGAAAAAAAAATCCTCTATTTCCCCTATTGGGCCCCGCTCCTATGCCGCCAGAAGGACCACACCCTCCGTTTATACAAACTTGAGTCTCCTTTGTCCAAAGATGCTCTAGGACAAATTTGGTCAAAATCCTTCTATTGGTTGAGAAGAAGAAGATTTTTAAAGATTTACCTATTTTCCCCCTATTTGGCCCCGCCCCTCTGCCCCCAGGGGGGTTATACCCTCCGTTTATACAAAACTGAGAACCCTTTGGCCAATACTCATATCAGTAGAATCAGACCAACACATATCAGATCACAGTCGGACCAACACATATCAGTACAGTCAGACCAACACATCAGATCACAGTCAGACAGACACATATCAGTACAGTCAGACCAACAAATATTAGTACAGTCAGACCAACACATATCAGATCACACTCAGACCAACACATATCAGATAACAGTCATACCAACACATATCATTACAGTCAGACGAACACATATCAGTACAGTCATAACAACACATATTAGTACAGTCAGACCAACACATATCATATCACAGTCAGACCAACACATATCATTACAGTCAGACGAACACATATCAGTACAGTCAGATCAACACATATCAGATCACAGTCAGACCAACACATATCAGATCACAGTCAGATCAATACATATCAGTACAGTCAGATCAACACATATCAGTACAGTCAGACCAACACATATCATTACAGTCAGACGAACACATATCAGTACAGGCAGACCAACACATATCAGTACAGTCAGACCAACACATATCAGATCACAGTCAGACAAACACATATCAGCACAGTCAGACCAACACATATCAGATCACAGTCAGTCCAACACATATCAACTCACAGTCAGACCAACACATAGCAACTCACAGTCAGACAAACACATATCAGTACAGTCAGACCAACACATATCAACTCACAGTCAGACCAACACATATCAGTACAGTCACACCAACACATATCAACTCACAGTCAGACAAACACATATCAGTACAGTCAGATCAACACATATCAGTAGTCAGACCAACACATATCAGATCACAGTCAGACCAACACATATCAACTCACAGTCAGACCAACACATATCAGTACAGTCAGACCAACACATATCAGATCACAGTCAGACCAACATATATATGTGACAATGTGATCACTTTACTACTTCTCTTTTATTCTTCAGTTTCAAAATGGCAGATCTTGGTGATATAATACAGAGGTATGACATTATGACTGCAACTGAAGAAACTGAGAGCGCTCTAGGGGATGAAATACACGACGTTCGGAGGGAGCTAAATGACAATGGAACGTATGAAAAATGCCAAAAATGTGTGACTATCCTACAAGGGAAAAATTGTCACAAGGGATTCCCTACACGTTTGTCACCAGCATGCTGGATGGGTATCAAATCTATCGTCTGCCTTAAAACCATCATAGAGTAAGCATTCTCAGCCTCAGCAAATATATATATATGTATATCTTACTGTTTGTTAGGTTGTCATGGTAATACTAGGATTGGTACTAGTCCCTAGTCATAGGTTAAGCTTGTTTCTTTTCCAAGTGAAAACTGTGAGGGTTAATACTACATATAATGTATTGATATATACATTTATTAGCTCCTGTAATAATGAATTTTCAAATGTACGTTTTCAAAAGAATTTTCTGAAAGGATCCTGAATAGGACCATATCAAAAATATAATCCGTAATTTAATTAATAATGTCTCCCCTTCGAATGAAGGGAGACATATTGTATAAGTACTGGTTCTTCCTCTTCTGGTTCTTCTAATCGCAACTTGCCCGGCCTTTAAATTTTAAACCGTTAAAAATATCTTGATGTAATTTGAGGTATGCCTGCATCACCCACAGAAGGTGTGCAGTGCACTGGAATTAGGTTACTGTGAACTTGACCTCAAGGTCAAAGGTCAAATAAGTGCAACATTATTAGTTAAACCGTTAAAGATATCCTGAACAAACGTAAGGTATATCTGCATCACCTACAGAGGGTGTGCAGTGCACTAGAATTGGGTCTTGTGCCCCACTATGTGCAAAGTTATGGCCCTTTGTTTATTTTTTAATGGTTTAGAATTCACACACCTTAATCTTGATGTGACTTTTCTATTCTTCCAAATATGCATATTAGTTAATAAGGGGAGACATATGTTTTTGTTCACAAAAACAAATTTCTAGTCTAATCATGGTTTTATCTGTACAGGGATTGTGTAGAGAGAGGGGGAATGAGTGTAGAACAGAGTAACAGGATGATGTTTGAATTCTACCTGGCCTGTCTCGCAACAGGGCCGTCAACTTCACATGGTGGCGAGTTCATGCCTTACGTTGCTAGTGTGAACGAACTGGACGAATATCTTGGTGTCAGTATGTCTTATTTTTGGCTTTTTGTTAATATATTTGTGTGTTTGACACTGATACCATCACATGACAGTCTGTAAAAAATGTGCTGACTTGAAGCACATATATTTCAAAGTCAATAGTACATTGATAAAATCTGATTTTTCATGCTGCTGTTTTCTGTAGACATTGGTTGGCTGTCACGGGTGTGTGATGTGATAAAGAACTTGGAACATACCTCAGAAGCACCACATATTGAATTAGAGGAACAGGCTAGAATGTGGGGCGACCACATGTCCACCGTTCTCAAATATATTGTAAAGTAAGAAAATGTGATTTATTTATTTTATTTTATATGTTATGGATTTAATGGAAATTAAGGGTTTTCATCTCTTGGTCATAACTTGGAAACGTTTGAAATCCCTGTCCTATTACTGTACTTACGTTGAGCATGACGATTTGGATAAGGATGACTCCAGGGACTGTACTATCCCTGGATTCTTATACTACAATACTACATTTATAAAAATGGTGAGCAATAGAGGCCCTCTTGTTGTGATTTAGTTTTCAAAATTTCAATTGGAGGGTGCCCCCTTCAAATGGGAAGGTGGGTATGGGGTCCATTCCCAGAAGTAAAAAATACTTTCTGCTCTTTATTGGTTCATCCGAAGCAGTAAATATCATTACATGATAATAACAATAGCAAAGATGGACCAGAATACAAATGATGCTGAGTATTAAAAACCCCGATATGTTATGGTATTTAATTTATATAATTTGGGTTTTGTAAATTTAGAAAGAAAAATAAAGAGAGGCTCAACGATCCAGCTGTTCATGAAGAAATGGCAGATCTGCACATAGCGTTGAACAAGAAGATGGGAGAGATGCCGAGTGAGTATTCAGCTTCCCTCACGAGGATGATGGGCGTTATAACCGCCGGTTATGGCAAAAGCTTACATCAAGAGGTGACGAAGGGCAAAGGAAAGAAGGAAAAGGTGAAATTTACTTTTTGTCGGAAAGATCAATTATCCCATATGTAATTTGTAAGTTTTTGTAGTAGTAAATCTGAGGGTTTGATCATTGGCCCAATTTCCATAGTAGAAAAAGGTCTTTATAGGAATTAATGATCATGGTCAATCACATTGATTCCAGAGTAGAATTTATGTAGGAGCGAGTTCCAAAGGGAGGCAGGACGTATGAGTTGATCGCATGACTGCCGCGTCATGAAGTGAATACACTAATGTCATATTATTTAACATATATAACCTGACAGTGTGTGTAATATTACCATAATGATGTAAGAATTAGAACAGGAGAAATAACACCATTATATTGTGACTCCATACTGTAGACGATAAACATGAAAATGAGGGTAATACATGTAGCAACTTGACAATGGTCAGAGTAAACATTTTTCGATGAACTGTTTTTGTAAATATTTTTTGTATTTAATTTAATCTAATTTAATTTCATGTATTTTTTTTGTATTTAATTTGACAAAAACATCTTGTTCCTTTCCATTTCTTAAGAGAGTTATCGTACCTGTCATGAAGTTTTTTGTTTTGCCCTTTAAATTCTCAACCTGCTTTGTTAATTTCATATATGAAATGGGAGCTGTATCTATGATACTATGCTGATAAGGTCATTTGTTTTTGTTCTCATTGTGTAATTTTTCTCATTTTCGATTTCCAGATTTCAATTAAAAACAAGGACGTTTTGGCAAAGAGGCTAACTGGTTTGCAAGAAATTTTGTTACAGCCAAATTTCGGAGAAAACGAAAGACAACGAAAGAAAACACTTGAAGATCTTTCATCTGTCTTGGGCACCATTAGGTAATTATAACTGGGCGACATTTCTGTTGTGTGATGTGTGATACATGGAGGGTGTTTAATTATTCTGCCGTACGAGTGAATTGTAAATGGTATTTAAGAAGAATACCATTAAATTTTCAGTTAAGTACATTTCAATCGACCTACAATAATGAAAGTAGTCGTATCAATACAGTTGAGGATGAATAAGTCAAATATTTGGCGCCATATTCCATTTCCTGAAATCATTAAGTATGATTTACTTTCAAAAAATGGTATCAGTGGCATTACCTTAGTGTATGTAGCAATCACCTTCCAAAACAGACACTTTTTATTCTACCATATTTGGACAGAAAATTGTATTAATAATAATAATAATTGGAGGTTCTTATATACCGCTTTATCACATCCTAGTTCGTAGGTCGTCTCAAAGCGGTTCACAAATTATTATCCGTGGTTATAGGGCCTTTGCAACCAGCCAATACATTTCTCAACTCCCTGGGGAGCATACAGCCGGAGCTGCCATTTCGGCGCTAACAGCTAGCATTCAACAATTCTAGCACTGCCCAACCACGTACTCATTTACAGCTGAGTAGACTGGGACAAGCGGAGTAAAGTATCTTGCTCAAGGATACAACACATTGCCGTGCCGTGGCGCGCACACGCAACCCTTCGGTCACGAGCCCGGCGTCCTACCACTGGACTACCGTGCCTCCGTATTGCAGTTTATTATGATGTGAATCGAAAACACTTGTGATATTCTGATTGGTCAATTCTGTAAGTGATATTTTCACACTGAATAAAAAAGAAACATTATTTGTTTTAGTGATGTAAGAAGAATCGAGCATTGACAAAAAGTCGCAATTTCAATTTCTATTTTCATGGTTTAAAATGTACCAAGGGAGACAATTCCTAATCAAATCAAGGTTATAAAGGATTTGGGACGGTACCTATTCTTTCAGCATCAGTTGGTTGAGTACAGCATGTTTTCTCCCTTCACCACATCCTGGGAATAGTTCTCTACTTTCCGGAGTAATACAGTACAAATGTTGTTTCTTTAACACTCCTTATATTACTATATTTTGATACTTTAAACACAATAACGCATCAAAGTGATTTAAAGTATGTCAGAATGGCATGGGACAACCGTAGATATGTTAAAAAACTGTTTTCCTGTGTGTAATAGAGATAAGTTTTGCTGATTGATCGTGATGATTTATCTTGAAAATTATCGCAGTTTCACAAAAATATATGTATACACTAATGTATGTACATAGTACACATTGGGTCACAAATTATTAAACATTATATTTGTCTTCGCTTACTTTGAAAACTCCTTGTTTTGTTTGCAGAGAAGTACCAGAAATAAAGGAATTTTGGGACCAAGTTCTCCAACTTGTGAAAGAGTTAACACTGTCCAAAGCTGCGATCCAGTACCCGACCATCGTAGAGCCATTCAAGTATCTGTTTCGCTCAATACCAGAGAAATCAGTCAAGGTGGGTTGGTGGTTATTTTGTATTTTCCTATTGTTATTACATAAAATCAAGGTAGTTCCAGTCTGAAGAACGTACAATGTGCTTCCTTCCCACTCCAACCCCTTTGTAAAACTATTAAGAAAAATAATTTTCTGAGAAAAGGGCTGAGGAAGGCTAATACATACTGTACGAATATGTCAAACCATTAAGTCCGTTAACAAAGCGTATGTTCTCATAAAACTACAAACTTTTAAGATGAAAAAAAAAATATTTCATTTATTTGGATTTTTAAAAAAATTAACCCTCATTTTCCCCCAGTAACCAAATTGTCTGGATTAACCATGTGAACCTTGAGACTGGAAGCAGTTCAGCTAGATATTTCATTATACCACCAACAATAATGTCATTTAGATCCAGTATATTGGCTGCTTAACTAATTTAATAGGAAAAAGTTGATTTCTTCTTGTAGAAACACCCTGAACTTGTGAACAACTGGATACCAGTGTTTATTGAGATTCTGCAGAAGGCGCCAACCAAAACCCTAGAACCATGGGCCTATGAGGCCGCGGAGTGTATGGCATCTAACTGTACAGTAACGTAAGTACATTACAACAAGACCCTAGAACCATGGGCCTATGAGGCCGCGGAATGTATGGCATCTAAATGCGCAGTTTCTTAAGTACATCACAACAAGACCCTAGAACCATGGGCCTATGAGGCCGCGGAGTGTATGGCATTTTTAATGCGCAGTAACGTAAGTACATCACAACAAGACCCTAGAACCATGGGCCTACGAGGCCGCAGTGTGTATGCACATTACAAAATAGAACCATGCCCAACGAGAGATCAAGGGGAACCTACATATAAAATTTAAGAAAGATCCCTTTGGTACTTCTTGAGAAATAGCGATAACAGACTTTCACTATCAAAATCCAAGATGGCTGCCCGACGGCCATGTTGTTTATTCGATCAGTCTCAAAAGTTGCCCTGCACAGATTAGGACCGAGGGGAACCTACATATAAAATTTGAGAAAGATCCCTTTGGGACTTCTTGAGAAAAAGCGATAACAAACTTTCACTATCAAAATCCAAGATGGCTGCCCGACGGCCATGTTGTTTATTCGATCAGTCTCAAAAGTTGCCCTGCACAGATTAGGACCGAGGGGAACCTACATATAAAATTTGAGAAAGATCCCTTTGGTACTTCTTGAGAAATAGCGATAACAAACTTTCACTATCAAAATCCAAGATGGCTGCCTGTCGGCCATGTTGTTTATCCAATCAGTCTCAAAAATTGGCCTTTGGGATGCTCTTGTCTACCAAGCTGTGCCAGTGAGTACCCCACCCAAGTGGGTTACAGCGCTATCGCTATCAGATTGCTCTGCGACAGTTGAGCGACTGTGGCCAGGCTTCTGTAATGGCAAACCCCCCGCCCTTGGCAGGGTTTCCCGCCATAGCCTCGGGAACACCTAACTCATACAGTTCCCTGGCCACTGCAAACGTGTTCTTTCGCATTTGATATATTCAACTACCAGCAGATAGATAAAACGACTTCGACATGTTTTTTATGTCTCTTTCTCCAGTTTGGTTCCGGTAGACGGGATAAGGAACGATCATAGTCACAGATTACACCATCATTGACGAAATGGATCTTAAGGACACCCACTGTGTTTCCATACTTGTTCTGTTGTCCTCCCTGAGCTAACCCAAACATGGCATGCAACTCCTGGTCATCTATTTACTCCCCGACGTTATCTGACGACGTCACACCTGGTTTGAAACATCTGATGATGGAGGGAACACACATTTCCGTTACCTCTTCCCCGTCAAATGGAAATGAGGCAGATTTTGGTGTAACCGCCTCATCTCCTTCAATTTCGAGCCCCACTATTTTGTGGTACATGTATATGCTTATTTTGGTGAGGACCAGGAGTATGGGCCTTGTATGTCAGTGGTACTATACTGTCCACGTCCTCAAACCGTTCACAGTTGGCTCCCGCGGGGCGACTTCTCAGTGGCTCTTCCGAGACCAACACTGGCCTCTGGCTCTCTCTGGGAACTTCATCCATCTCATTATAGACAGGAGCTTCCCTGGGATGTTGATGGATGGTCTCTATTGGCTCGGTAAACCTGTTGTCCCCGTAGGTACTCTGGTCTTTCCCAGGAACCATGTCTGCTGTATAACAGCTCCGGGCTTCTCTGTGGAGATGGGATATCACCTCTACATGTTCTTTCTCTCCAAATTTCTGTCCTTCTGTCATTATGACGGACTTGGCAGTGTTATTCATAACTCTCATTATGGATTGTTGGGCACCAGGAGGCACTACCAAACCGGCAAGCATGACTCCCCTGGGATGTTGTGTGGGTTGAATTGTGGCCGTACCTCCATTAGGTCTAGCCCAGTCCACCGGACAGTGCCCTGTAGTGTTTGGTGGTATGGTTACATTTTGGGCCAGCTTGACAGCGGACAATGTCCTCTGCTCCTCGGTGTAATAGGTATTGCCTGGTTACCAATGAACAGAACGCCCGCCTCTAGGTCGATGACAGGTAATCCACCCCCAACAACATGTCGTCCATGATGGGGGGCCTCACATACGGTCCAAGGTACTTCAGTGTTCCCTATTCCGATATGTAGGTCTTTTATTTCCCACACTATCTCCACATTGCCAGTAAAACCCCGGAGCCTCTCTCGTTTCCCAAGCACTAGTGGCCCCTCGAGCTTATCTACCAGCTCCCGGTTAATCAGCGTCATAGTGGCTGCTGTATGCAGGACAGCTTGGATCGGAGTTCCATTCAAAGTGAGTGGTATGGTATTACTACTGCCATCAGAGATCGCCAGTTTCACCTCTTTCAAAGGTAGTACATATTTCCTCGGTGTCTGAGACGGTAACGTTGATATATCCGCCACGCCTCTCTGTGGTTCTCGGGACGCAGTTTGGGACCTCTGATAGTATACCTGGGTATTCCGTCCTCTGTCGTTAACCCAACTGGCGGCACTGTTGTTGCCTCCCCCCGGTTCCCAGGGGCACCGGCTAGGTTGACCTTGACCTCGACCAGGTGACCCTGTGCTAGGTTGACCTTGACCAGGTGACCCTGTGCCAGGTTACTCCCCCTGATATCTGGGTGACCAGTGACGGTTTCGCGGAGGACCTTGTTCTGTGTAGACTACCTATCTCGGGGTCTACCGTCGTACCTATTACGCCCGTTGTCCTGGGGTGGGCGAAGGTATTGAGTCCTATCACGATAATCCGATGATCGGTTCCCCCCATAGTTTTGAGGGAAACCTCGGTCGCGGTCCGGAGATCGGTAGTCGCCCTGAGGTGGAGGAGAGTACGGACGGGCAGACACACCGCCCGCACTAAGCCGGGCCAGGTATTTCTTAAGCTCCTGTAGTTCATCTTTTAAGAACTTTACAGGGTCCTCCTCTACTTTGTCATCCCCCGACTTGGTCCCCTCTGCAAACTCCACCTGCCTACTAGGGTAATGTGGCGCGCGAGAACCAAACAGAGCGTGCTGATTGGCATTTCAGAGCTTTGTGAACCGTCTTGGGATTCTTCTCCATGGTTCTCTGCGCCGCCATTTTCTCGCGACAGCCTTTGAGGAGTGCCTCTGTAGCGATCTGGTTCCTCGTGGTGGTGTCTGCGTAGGCAAAGCCATCCCCAGTAATGGTTTGAATTCGCTGAGCAAATTCTGTCAAATTCTCACTTTCCTCTTGTTTAGTGAAGTTAAGCTCTCTACGGGCCACCACTGGGACGTCCTTGTCGCTAAACCGCTCCTTCATCTTTTTCTTGAGTTTATAGAACCCAAGAGCACGTGGGAGTTTATCTGCGTACTCCAACGCATCACCCACCAGACAATCTAAAAACCGTTGTTTGGTCTTACGGTCCGACCATCTATTGTCCTTTATTATCCTGGTGAATTTAAGAGCGAATGGTTCCCAGCGCTCTTTACCCGAGTAAGTGGGCATCTTATGTCGCTGAGGACTCCTACTCCTTTGACGATGCCTCTGGTAGTCGTCGGAGGAGTCCCCTGAATCTGTATCGCTGTTCCCCTCCCCCTCACTGGAGAAATCGGGGTCAGATTCGTCGCTCTCCGACGAATCATCACGTCTGCGCATTGTAGGCGCATGCCTTGTGGTTGGCGCATATGTCGCTCACCGGGGACGCGATGCGTGTGCCTTGCAGGACGTTCGTTGTCCAACCTGTCGCGAGTACGTCTATTTCTATTCTCCTTGTGGGGAGCACGCGCTGGTGTGGTTACGCCACAATTTACTGTGCTGGTTAAGGGCACCCTCGCGTAAGCACCGGCAACGGCCGAAGGCAGACCAAGAGCAGGAATAGAATGTTGTTCTATCTTAACCTGATTTTGCCCTAACTGAGTGTCTATGTACCCAAACAGGGGATAGTTACCTATCACCCCATTGGTGTATGGCAGCCTATTGCCTGGGGGTAGGTTTCCCCCCCCCCCCCTTTGTTGGAAAGGGGGCTGTGAAGGGTCATATCCCCCAGGATAATTCCCCCCTCCCTGCTTGTGAAGCGTCAAACTAGGCTTGACATATTCCAACAGGAAGTCAGCCCCCTTTTCACTGTCCGATGATAGGCATGACAAGGGCAGACTTATTTCCCCTTCAACTTTTTGGGCAGATTCCAGCTTAAACCCCCACTTAGAAGCAATGGGTGCCATGGGTGCACTGGCACCTCCAGCTGTCCATGTTGACACATGTGAACCCTGATCTTGACCCCTTACATACCTCCATCCTTCGGGATAGCTTGTAAGATAGGGTCAAACCTGGACTCCTTCTGTTTAGGAATCATTGCCTGAGGGTCTGAGTATGGTACACTTTCAAGTGGCACGGAGGTAGACTGAGTGGTACCTCTATCCCCCCAGGTGATCAGCTATTTGTTTGTGGCCCCTGGCTGACATACTGACCACCACTAGGTGTAGTCAGTAGCATAGTGCCAGGAGTAGAGGTCGTCTTCGGAGGCGAGGCAGCACGAGCCACCAGGCTCTCTGATCTTTTAAGAGCCTCCGTCTCCAATGTTACCATCAATTCTCTAAACTGGCCCTGCAGTTCCCTAAATTGATGCCTCATATCCATTACCTCGTCCTCTTGTTTACTTAGCCTATCTGCCTGTGATGAGGTCGACCGGGTTGGTGAATGCGGCTCCACAGGGGCATTGACTCTTATCCCCGTTATGACCCCCTCACTTAGCCATTCCTGCCACTTTTCAATTCCTACCCTCGAGCTTGAGACAAGTTTTTGCAGGGTGAGGTCGCCGTCACCTCTCATCTCAATGATTATTTTTGCCGTTGTAGGGCCTAAACCCTTCAACGTGCACAACTCAACTTCTGTAGCGCTGAATGTACATTTATAATGGCTGTCATTTCTAAGTATCAAAAATTTCCAACAAAGAAATAAGCCAACACACTTAATTAAACAAGTACAAAATTATGTACAAGGACAGATATCAACGGTACTATGGAAGACACGTGCAACCGTCCCGTACAAAATTCCAACAATTACAATTAAATACGATTTACAGTTTACAAAATAATTTCAAATTCCTAAAATAACTAATTTCTAATTAACCTAATGTAAAAATAACCTAACTAAACATATAATAATTTCCCTACAATATAAAAATAATATCCTATACTAACGATAACTCAAGTCTCGCCCGTCATATGTATTCCGCCAATACGGGCGGCCCATGGCCACTATACAGGCGAATGGAGTTCCGTGAAAAAATAACAAACTAAACTAAATTAAATATAAATTTCAGAACGGCAGTGAAAACACCGCCGACTCTGATTACCCCTAATAAATAATTAAATAAAAAATAATAAACTACTAGATCTGTCCCAAAATCTCTCACTCGTAATTCGCGCACTGGTCAACAAAATGGCCAGCGCACGTGCGAGCGAGCGAGAGGGGACCAGCAAGGTAGAAAAAAAACGACAAAATTTGTCAAAATAGCGCGAATAGCGCGAGTTGTTTCGTACTTGTGACACCAATTGTCGTGAATTCGGTGTGTGTTTATTACACACCGTCACAACAAGTAGTTGTAACTGCTCTCGGCTCCTGAAATCAAGTACAAGGTGGAGGAAAATCACTCACGTGTTGTTCGTTGTAGATCAAGATATAAAAGAGACCGCGCCGAGATGTCACATCCAGGTTGTCGGCGCGGTTATGGGTCTAAGGGAGATAACTCTACCCAAAATTCCCCACATAAGCAAGAAATGAAACATTTTGAGTGATAAGAGGAAATCAGAGACGTATAATACAGAGATTGGCAACTTGCTCTTGGCCTTACCATTGGTCACTGGTATCGAGAGTTTCGCTTCACCTGCGCCATATTGGATATGCGGTTCGCTGCATTCAACTCAAATCATAATTATGCCATGAGAAAACATCGCAAATCAACGTAACATTAAAACCGTACGTAGCTACAAAATGTAGCTGAGATTTCCATGCGGTTTGGGAGTGCTACATTGAATGTAAACTTGAATGATTAAGTTTAGAAAACCCCAAACATCGAAAGATTGCACATCGTGGCTGTGTTTACATATCGGTAATTATTCTGGCTTCAGGATAACACTATCTCCGTTTTTGTTCTTTAGACAATTTCAAAAAAGTTTTCAGAAATTAATTATATGATAATATTTCTAACCAGGAAATTTAAATGAGGTTGTTACAATACTTGCAAAGTTTCATAATTCAGCTGTGAAAAGACAGGTTTTTCTGAGAAATCAAGTTAAAATGGCGGCTCTGATTTTGAGGGTTATTTCTATCATGACAAATTTTGAACACTATCTCCGTTTTTGTTCTTTAGACAATTTCAAAAAAGTTTTCAGAAATTAATTATATGATAATATTTCTAACCAGGAAATTTAAATGAGGTTGTTACAATACCTGCAAAGTTTCATAATTCAGCTCTGAAAATACAATTTTAAAAAACCATGGGAAATGGCGGCTGTGATGTGCGGGAGTTAATTCCTTTCATGACACCGGCACTCCTTTCTCGTTCATCTTTTTATTTCAAAAACTTATTCAGATATAACATTATATTTCTAACCAGCTTCTTTATATGATCCATATATCTAGGATAAGTGACATGTTGACACAAACTAACGAATACACGATCGAACTCTCACACAGGTAACTCCCTGACCAGACTATCGTCACCAGGTCGATAAGCTGTCAAAGCAAACACTCGTAGATCATGCGTGATTTTGCGAGATCAGCGAGAGTTGCCAATCTCTGTATTTATACGTCTCTGAGGAAATGAATTGAAAAGTAAATAAATTTTGATACATTTCATATGATTATTAATCAAGGATTTATTGACGAACATCAATCAGTGCTGGCCGATCATAAATTCCAAGTCTCCCAATGAATGAAATTTGTAAATAATAAGTCGAGTAAGCCCCATATTGTTTTCAGAGTAGACCCATATAATTCATGATATTTTTCATTATTGATTTGATACAGGGATTGATATTATAATTTATTCATAATCTGTAATGTAAAGGATTAAGATTGACAAGGGAACTGTTGACAAACCTCTGATGAGATGTTAGTTGTTACCTATGAAGTTTATGAACACAAATGTAGCCTGATGACTGCTTTAACAATAAACTAACATGTCTCCCCTTATTTAGCCATACTAATATGCATATTTGTTTTGCACTTATTGAACCTTTTACCTAGAGGTGAATGTTACAATGATCTAAAAAGTGTACACCTTCCCTGGGCAATGCAGCTACACTTCAAGTTTCATTAAGATATCTTGAATTCTTCAAAAGTTACAGTCCTTAAATTTTGTACTTTGCAGTATAGGTATCTCACCTTAAATCCAGGCGTTGACCTTGACGTCCAAATCTGTTATTATTTACAGTATTGCATACAAAACCTGGAGGCCTGGGCTGTCATTCAGGTTAGATAAACAATATACCAACATATTTATAAAACCACAGAATTGGATTAATCTTTATCAGTAAGTCAATTAAACCATGGTGTGTTTCTTTCCTATTATCACCCGACAGTGCACTATAGGATAGAGCCTGTCTATCCATTAGACGTTTTATTTCTGAGTGAATGTATCTTCCTTGTCAACCTCAATGAAGAGCGAAGATTTTGCATATCTATAATGAGCTTTTGAAATATTGCCATTCAATACCTTGCCTACGTATTGTAGATATATATAGATATACAAAATCTAATAGCAAAATGGAAGACAAATTCAATGATATCAGATCTAGAACTAATATTTATCAACTCTAAATTGTGTTGGGTTGATCAGATGTTGTTTAATATCTATGCTGGTTAAAACATACTAAATGTATATCAGTATATGTCTAACAAGAGGCCCAATGGGCCTGAATCGCTCACCTGGTATTCATCTCACACTTGTAATCTTAAAGGTGGACTATATACCGCTACAGGGAAAATATCTGTGTTCAATTCATTAGAATCTATTAAATGATGTAAACATATGACGCCTGTGACCTTGAAAGTCAAACAAGGACATTAAGTTGAACAGAGTTTATAGCCTTCCGTCCCAGCATGCTTCTGGCCAAATATCATTACCCTGGACCTTTGGAATATTCAGAACAAGTCATTTAAAGATTTAAACATATTTTATCCCTGTTACCTTGAATATGAGCGAAGGTCATTCATTTGAACAAACTTGGTAGCTCTTCTTCCCAGCATCAAACTGGTAAAATAGCATAACCCTAGGCCTTTTGGTAATTCAGAAGATGTCGTTTAAAGGTTTTAAACATATTTTACCCCTGCGACCATGAATATATGTCAAGGTCATTCGTTAGAAAAAACTTGGTAGCCCTTCATCCCAGCATGCTTATGGCCAAATATTATCATCCACAGCTGTTTGGTTATTGAGAAGAAGTTGTTTTAAAGGTTTTCAACATACTTAACCCCTGTGACCTTGATAATTGGTGAAGGTCATTCTTTTTGAACAAACTTGGTAGCCCTTCATCCCAGCATGTTACTGGCCAAATATCATCACCTTATGCCTCTTTGTTATTCAGAAGAAGTCGTTCATAGATTTTAACATATTTGACCCCTGTGACCTTAGAAGTACTTAAATGTCAATGGTTGGACAGATTAGAAGTACTTAAATGTCAATGGTTGGACAGATTAGGAGTACTTAAATGTCAATGGTTAGACAGATTAGAAGTACTTAAATGTCAATGGTTGGACAGATTAGGAGTATAAATGTACTTAAATGTCAATGGTTGAACAGATTAGGAGTTCTTAAATGTCAATGGTTGGACAGATTAGGAGTACTTAAATGTCAATGGTTGGACAGATTAGAAGTACTTAAATGTCAATGGTTGGACAGATTAGGAGTACTTAAATGTCAATGGTTGGACAGATTAGGAGTACAAATGTACTTAAATGTCAATGGTTGAACAGATTAGGAGTTCTTAAATGTCAATGGTTGGACAGATAAGGAGTACTTAAATGTCAATGGTTGGACAGATTAGGAGTACTTAAATGTCAATGGTTGGACAGTCATTGTCTCATTGATAAGGAAAATAATACTACAAATGTATATTGACAAGAATGTTGTCACCTAAATTAACCCAAAGTTTGAAAATCTTATTAGTATCTTCATAATTAAGTGAGGAATGGACAGGAAGTTCTTACAAACAATTTAAATTTATAACAGTTTTGTTGTAAGCTTCAGTGATATACTGGTCCATCTATATTACCAGTACTTGATGTTTCTGAAAGTCAAGAAAGAACTTACTGGAAGGTATATCCATTGTTCACTACATATATACACAATACACACACATTTATCATATAACTAAGTACTTTATACTGTGACTAGTCATTGCTCCATTTTTGTGATGATTGATGCTTTTAAAGACTTGTGCCCAAATTATTTCTGGGGTTTCCACTTTTGAGTTCAGCCCCCAGGGAGGAAGCTATATGCTCTTCCTATATAAAATAACGATTGATATCCAGGTCCGAGGGACCAAAGATTAGGAACTTTGGTTGAGATCTGTATATAGTTCTAGTTGTATTATATATACATGATACAGTTATAGGGATTGAGATCTAAATCGTTCCATGACCCTAGGACTAAGTCGCCAAGGGTGGGGTCAGGCCCTGGGCCCGATCCTAGTAGCATGACTGTGTTTGTCACTTCATGCCCAACAAGCTATTTCCGTGTGATGACCCAATTATGGTAGCATATGGCTGACTATTAAACACATGCATTTGCTTGAAGAAGCCCTAGAAAGAAGAAAGGCCTAGCGGTCAGTCTTGTGTGGGTTTTTTTTGTTATTTTATTTCATATTTTTCTTTGCAAGGACTTATTAATTTATTATCTACTATAGTTGTTAAAGGAGGAGATCTGAGCAACCATATTAAAGTGATTATCCCTGTTTAGCCCTTCCCCTGGCCTCATGGGCTGGGTGGGGTTGGTTCATTTACTACATGTGATTGCTTCCAACCAAATTTCTGAGATAGTTTCAGAGTTTTTTCAACTTAATATGACCAAACAACTCCTTTTTTTGCCCTGCCCCCTCATCAGGAATGGTCAGTCTCCCTGTGCATTTTTGAATCATTACCACCTGAGAATGCTTCCAAACAAATATGTATATAAGCCATCACATATTATGATTCCAGAGATAGCAATATGACCAAATTACTCCTGTCCCACCCCTCAGCTTCCTTGATATCTAGTCCTTCCGTTTGTACATTTTTGTGCTGAAAAGGCATGTAAACAAATTATATAACAATACACCAAGGTAACGATACCACACTGGGTTAATCAAGATACTTATGGGATTATGATATTACATTGATATGAAGAGATCCCAGAGAAATCTTGGTGCCCACCATTGTAAGATCTTAGTTCTATTTAAGTTTGATATATTCTGATCCAGTATTCAGAAGAAGTCGTTCATAGATTTTAACATATTTGACCCCTGTGACCTTGAAAATAGATGAAGGTCATTTATTTGAACAAACTTGGTAGCACTTGATCATAGCATGCTACTGGCCAAATATCATCATCCTATGACTTTTGGTTACCGAAAAGAAGTTGTTTAAAGTAAAAAGTTGACGTCGGACAGAACGCCGGACAGACGGACGGACGGACGCCGCACCATGGCATAAGCTCACTTGCCCTTCGGGCAGGTGAGCTAATAATAAATGATGTATAAATTGACATGTACATGTAGTTATCTTTTTCCTTTTTAAAAGAACCTGTGTAATCCATAAATCCATAAACATGTGTAACAAATTCGCCACAAGGAATGAATATTCTAATTTCAGCATATGATGAAAGGAATCAACATATTTTCAATTTATCTATTATGGATTAGNAACCCAAAGTTTGAAATTCTTATTAGTATCTTCATAATTAAGTGAGGAATGGACAGGAAGTTCTTACAAACAATATAAATTTATAACAGTTTTGTTGTAAGCTTCAGTGATATACTGGTCCATCTATATTACCAGTACTTGATGTTTCTGAAAGTCAAGAAAGAACTTACTGGAAGGTATATCCATTGTTCACTACATATATACACAATGCACACACATTTATCATATAACTAAGTACTTAATGCTGTGACTAGTCAATGCTCCAATTTTGTGATGATTGATGCTTATAAAGACTTGTGCCCAAATTATTTCTTGGGTTTCCACTTTTGAGTTCAGCCCCCAGGGAGGAAGCTATATGCTCTTCCTATATAAAATAACGATTGATATCCAGGTCCGAGGGACCAAAGATTAGGAACTTTGGTTGAGATCTGTATATAGTTCTAGTTGTATTATATATACATGATACAGTTATAGGGATTGAGATCTAAATCGTTCCATGACCCTAGGACTAAGTCGCCAAGGGTGGGGTCAGGCCCTGAGCCCCGATCCTAGTAGCATGATTGTGTTTGTCACTTCATGCCCAACAAGCTATTTCCATGTGATGACCCAATTATGGTAGTATATGGCTGACTATTAAACACATGCATTTGCTTGAAGAAGCCCTAGAAAGGAGAAAGGCCTAGCGGTCAGTCTTGTGTGGTTTTTTTTTTGTTATTTTATTTCATATTTTTCTTTGCAAGGACTCATTAATTTATTATCTACTATAGCTGTTAAAGGAGGAGATCTGAGCAACCATATTGAAGTGATTATCCCTGTTTAGCCCTTCCCCTGGCCTCATGGGCTGGGTGGGGTTGGTTCATTTACCACATGTGATTGCTTCCAACCAAATATCTGAGATAGTTTCAGAGTTGTTTCAACTTAATATGACCAAACAACTCCTTTTATTGCCCTGCCCCCTCATTAGGAATGGTCAGTCTCCCTGTGCATTTTTGAATCATGACCACCTGAGAATGCTTCCAAACAAATATGTATATAATCCATCACATATTATGGTTCCAGAGATAGCAATATGACCAAATTACTCCTGTCCCGCCCCTCAGCTAGACAGGATAACACTGTCCTTCCGTTTGTACATTTTTTGTGCTGAAAAGGCGTGTAAACAAATTATATAACAGTACACCAAGGTAACGATACCACTGGGTTAATCAAGATACTGATGGGATTATGATATTACATTGATATGGAGAGATCCCAGATGAATCTTGTTGCCCACCATTGTAAGATCTTAGTTCTATTTAAGTTTGATCTATTCTGATTTTTTATCCTGGCAGCCATGTTGTTCTTCCAAACAGTCTGAAATTTTAAATATGCACAACTAAGGACCATGGGGAATCTTACATATTTAATTTGAGACCGTTCCTTTTAGCACTTTCCGAAAAAATAACTTTCAACTGCCAAAATCCAAAATGACCACCTGACGGCCATCATTTCTCTGCCATCAGTTTCAAATTAAATATGCGCAACTAAGGACCAAGGGGGACCTGACTACATTTGAAATTTGAGAAAGATCTGTTCAGCACTTCTTGAGAAATATAGCGATAACAAAAAATGTTTAAGGGCGGATGGACCATGGACACAGGGTGATTTGAATAGCCCACCACTGATGATGGTGGGCTAAAAATGAGTAAATTGACATAGAAGATGTTACATTTTTTGCACTAACATTTTAGTTAACAAAATTACCCGAACTGGAAAAATATAGATCCAGGGATTTTGCCAGGTGTGTATCAAGGGTCCTGTAAAGGGACCCATGTCATTCCCAATTGAAAATAGACCCGGTATTTTGACTATTTTCCCGATTTCCTCATGTTCTATCTATATCTATCAACAATAGTACTGTTATTGTTATATATATATTATTTATACAGAGAGAAAGACGGAGAACTGCAAATTGATTACACAAAATGCAAATAAAGCGTGCTTTACTCATTTTTAGAAATTATAAATGTTTTACAAACAATCTTTTACTTGCTTTTCCCAATTTGAACCAGAACGTCAATGATATTTTCCCAATTTTTATAGCATAGCGGCCTTTTCCCAAAATAATTGGCAAAAAAAACATGAGCTCGAAAATGGGAAATACATGGTCAATTCGGGACCAATGCACATCTGGCAAATTGCATTGGGGTGTGGGGAGGATCCGGAAACCCCTCTGAATCCCCACTGTTAGACTTCAGACAACAACATCTATCATGCTGAGTACTCCTATCAACACTGAGGGTGTAGATCCTCTAATTACTGGGCCACACACCAGTGTACAATGGTGTACAAGTGATTATAATAATCATAGAGAATGATACTCTCACATGTACATTCACTTACCGAGATATGCAAGTTATAAGCAAACCTTTCTAAAAAAAACATGGCACCTGTTCCTCTTGCCATTACTTACTTACCTTGGGTCAGAAAATTAACAAGAGGCCCAAAGGCCTTAGCGGTCACCTGAGTTATATTAAAGGAACTGGTAGCTCAATTTCATTGTTGAGATGTGATGTTGAAATCAACATGTAAACTGAATACAATACTTGTCATGTCATCAAAGGATTTAGAATTTTAAAAATATAGGTAAAGTTTCACTTTGGGGCCCCGCCCTAGCCCCTTGGGATGGGGTAGGAATCCCAATTATACTATGTAATACCCTCATCCACCAGAGATGATTCTGACCAAGTTTGAATAATTTTCTGCTGAAAATGGATAAAATATACCCAAAAGTGTTATTTTTCTATATAAACTATAGTAAATTTTACCCCCCCCCCCCCCGGGAGAACGGAGAACGGATGGCCTGGGGGTCTTGAAATTTACAATATAAATAAAGCGCCTGATGATCTTTCCATCCATGCATAGAAATTGACTGTAGTACCTCTGAGTCTGCAGAAGAAGATTTTTGAAATATTGGTTAATTTTTTATTTTGGGCCCCACCCTGGCCCCTGGGATTGGAGTAGGAATCCCAATTTTACATTTTTATGCCATCTTCCTCCAAGGATAATTCTCACCAAGTAAGAATAATTGCCTACAACAAAATGTCAAAAAATACCCAAAAGTGTTACTTCCCTATGTAAACTATAGTAAACTTTACCCCCTCCCCGCGTTTTTAGTATTTTTTTTGAAGCTGTGGCCCACGGGCATGCATATCTCTCACGCTCTGTCTCCTTACAGCCTCTCTAAACCTCACCCGATCGCCGATTGTGTTAAGTCCTAGACTTTTGAGTTCGTCGTCAGATAGCTTATAGGCTGCTGCAAATATTCAAAACTATCTATCGTCTAGTAATATGTTTCCGCGCGTTATGCCATTTTATCAAGCTATATCTCGTAAGTACTTGACCTGCTGGACACAAACAACACAATGATATTTTAGACGTTCGGCCATCATATAATGACAAATGTACATCATATAATGACAAATGCACATCATATAACGACAAAAGCACATCATATATTGACAAATGTACATCATATAATGACAAATGTACATCATATAATGACAAAAGCACATCATATAATGACAAATGTAAATCATATAACGACAAAAGCATATCATATATTGACAAATAATAATAAATAATAATATACAACATTTATATAGCGCCCTATATAATTTGTAAAATTACTCTAAGGCGCTTTACAACATATGGATAATAGTAATGGTTTTAATTGTGAAAACAAACAACAAAGGCTTGCAATCACTTTCATACATTTTACAAGCAATGTGCACAAAATTGAACAAATAAAAGGGTGGTATTTACATGACGTCTTTGCAAAGATTCTAAAATGCAGACGTGAAGAGGTGAGTTTTTATGTTCCTCTTGAACAAATGTACATCATATAATGACACAAGCACATCAAATAATGACAAAAGCACATCATATAACGAACGTATACAGCTCTGGCGTTCCATAAATTTGCCTACATTTACAGCGGTTCCATAGATATATTGGAAACACAAATGGAAAAAAAAAAAAACTAAGCGTCGTCGGCAGGATTCGAACCTGCGCGGGGAGACCCCAATAGNTTAAGCGTCGTCGGAAGGATTCGAACCTGCGCGGGGAGACCCCAATAGATTTCTAGTCTATCGCCTTAACCACTCGGCCACGACGACCTTGATATCACGCCTGGTGATAGAGCATATTAATAATCAAAATATAATTTCGGTAAAAAAAGTGCGAATTTAAATGTTATTTTATGTCTTTAACAGTCAAACCATAGGAAAGAACAATGACAGCATTACGTTTCCTGCTGGTCATGTAATACAACTTATTATGGTAAGGTTTTACTAACTTTGACGAACTGTCAGTGAGCGTAAAGGGAGATAACTCTAATTAAGACAAAAAAAGATAAGCTTTGCCATGTGTTGTGCAATAGAGTACGCTTATCTTAGGATTGTCACAAAACGATGTCATCATCACCAGCAACTTGAGATCAATTAATTGGTGTGTCGGCCAGTCATTCATAATTGAGTAAACATATCCGCGGCAGCATTTGGAAGTTGAGCTCTGTCCACCCGGCTAATTACAGGTAGGTACACACAGGTAGACACAGGGTCTTGATTATACAGACAAGTAACGTTACATTGCATTGTAATGCCATGTCGGATTATCATTTATGTTAACAAAATCAGTGCGGAGTTATATATGTCCAAGGAATATTGGCCAGTGCTTCATGCTAAGCAAAGCTGTAAACTATAGCTATATAGGCTGACGTTAGTTAAATCGTAATCCTCAGGTCCCTGTGATTGTGTAGGGTCACAAACTAGGTACTTGACTGGCCAGGACTGCTGACATACTGTTTTATAGAATTTAATGACGTTTGTTTAAACAAGACTATGATCTTACAGATAGTAAACTATTTCCGTTTGTTACTTTGTTTCCAAACGATAACAAAATTAATATAACTTTGTTTATAGTTTAAGACAAAATATATGGAAGACATGCATTCAAAACATATGCAAATGTATCTGATTTGTTTATAAAAAAAAAATGTTTATTATGAATATATAATATTGGAAAGTTTGATAGAGTAATTATAAGGCTTATAACCTCTGCATATATAAGCCCCCAGTAGAAATTGCCTACATATGTCAGATTTGAAATAAAAGAATAAATATTTCTCTCATTTCCATGTGTGTAATAACTTAAGAGCTGTCCAGGGTAAGAAATATAGGGGTGAAAGACATTTTTATCTTCAGTGGCTCAACAATGATGTGGTATAACAAATTTGGAAAACTCTGATGTCTTTTCCGGTACATTTACCATACACGTTAGAAAGATGAGATTATTTTTTCTGCGCAAACTTTGTAAATGCAAATATGGGGTATGCTAAAATTTGAAAACCCCTCAGGTAGAATTTCCCTATCCTACACCCCTGGGCATGAAAGAGTCTTATAATATGGTATGTCTATGCTAACCCCTATGGCATATATAATAGGTGTCAATATCTCAAAAAGTTTAAATGTTTCTCATATTAAAGCTAGGGATATCAATTTTGATGTGAATGGTACCTGCTGTCGAGGAACTTTTATTGATCAATTTTCTTACTTTCAAATTGATAGAAAAATCTAGTGATTGTAGTTGTTATGATATTTGTACAGGTTGTTACGCTATATAACCTATTTTGAATAAATGTTTTAAGTGTCAATGCTTCACCTTCAATTTATATAGATGTCAATAATTGTAGGAATGCTCGGTCACCTTTGGTGTATATAATCTTAGGAATAGGGAGGAAAGAGCTTAACCCTTTCACCACTGCAGACCATAATGGACTCATCCAGATCAATGCATGGTATAATCTACTAAAGTTACATAGGGGTGAAAAGGGTAAACTTACAGGAAAAATAACTTTTCAAGGTGTGTCAACATTAAATTATGGGACTAGATAACACGTGTACGTGGCTTAACACATACATGGTGTCCAGCTAGGTATTCTTAACTTCTAGACTATTGGATACTGTCAATGTTGATGGTCAAAATATACTCAACCAAAAAAGTGCAGGGTCACATTTTAAAGGATGAATAAATTTATCACAAAAATGCTGGGATTAATGAACACTTTCTGTTTTGATAATAACTATCGCCATTATGTCTGTGTGAAACAGTGTATCTGTCGCACAATAAGCATTCAGCACACTAGGTTTAACTCATTCACCCCTGAAGACACATTTGAACCCTTCCAATTCAAAGGTTGGAATAATTCATTATGAAATTTCAGGGATGAATGAGTTATTTTGTTTACAGTTAGGTACCCAACATTATGGAGTAAAACCTAAATTTGAAGGTCAACAGGAAATGTTGGTAATTGATATAAATCTCACTAGCTTGACACTTATTGGATATGAGACATTCTTCAAAAGACGAATTCAGAAGAGAAACTTATAACGGGCTAAAATTGTCTGTTCCACAAATGACAGTTTGTAGAATTATCCATTCTGCAGCTCCATCTAATGAGTAGTAAATGTTGTTCATCAGGCCAGAAGAGGGCATACAAAAATACATGCATGATTTTTTTTGATTTTTTTTATTACAATTAAATTTTTGAAGCTCATGCAAATGTTGTTTTTTTGACATGTTGATTTTTTTTTTAAATTGCCCTTGGAAATCATTCAAATATATATAACGTAATAGTACATTAAAGAATCAGACAGTTTGAATACATTTTTGTTTTCAGAAATAAAAGTAACCCCTAAGTTATTTTGCTATGTATATCGGTGAAGTCAGTTTTGTTGATACAGAAAACTGAACCCACATCCTTACATCTAGGATCCACCGTTGAAATGTTTTTGAAAACATTCTTTGACTTTGTTCTCCAGTTATATCCTCCAGCTCTACCAGACAACACCCAGCTATGGATTTGGATGGTGAAGGACCTCGTATTCAAAAAACTGAGAGTGATAGCCATATTAATGTAACAACAAATTTGGCAAGGAACTATGGTGGTATGAATGATGGTACTAAGAAAGAGGACACCGATCCGAAGGGCAAGGAGGAAACATTTTCTTTCTCTCGTGCTCCAAGGCAAAAAAAGATATTACTTCTTTCTATGGGATTTTTGAATTTTTGTGCCTGTACCTGTTTCTCGCTTTTGGCACCATTTTATCCAAAAGAGGTATGTATGACACTATAGCTATTGTCCATTTGTGCACTAGCTACAATCACACAGATTTTTATCACGTACACATTGTCCATTCACCATGTGTAAGGTTGTACAATCCCACAGGAGTTATTTCTCCACAACTTATGTTCCCTCATCCTTTGTCCCAAGTGAAAATCTCACTTACGATTTAATATCAAAGTTTTACTTTCTACGTATAGGTTAGATGCTATCAAGGCAAATCTTTGTGATTTTGATTATGTCGGGGGGAAATCCTTTGCTCCGATTGGCTAAAAAAGGCTAAAATTGCCGTTTAAACAGACAATGTACCTGTTAAACGTGTCGCAACATTACAAGACCGACTGTTCCCTTTATCAAGCTATGACTGAATGAGTGTTGTTCCATGTAAAAGCTAGGCCATGTTGTCATGGATCTTGACAAAATCGATTAGTGTGAACTTTGACCTCGGGTGGATCTTGGATGTTAAGTTACATACCTGTCAAATGTACCTATATTTCTCTAGAGACAGGATATTATTGTAGCACATCTGAACTGGGTCGATAACAAAGTGACCTGCAGGCAGGTGGTTCTTCCTCGACTTGCTACCTGACCTATCAAACGGAGATAATAAATATACATTTAAAATGTAATTAAGTGTATTGATTATTCTACCTTATAAATTCCTCCTGCCATTTGTGGAGTTATCTACCTTGCATTTGATTAGTATCATGGCCTGGGTAACAGTATCAGTAAGCTTACCTGACACGAAGCACCTACGGAACCTGCCGTCAAGTATGTCTGTTTGAACAGCTTCCTCTTGAAAACTTAATTCCAAGGGCACCGAGTTATAACGTAGACCAGTAATGTGAATATTTTTCCACCAAATTGTATTAAGGTCAAAGATCAACTTTGATCACTGGCAGGGATCAACAGTTTGTGTGGGCAATAAGGGTTTAAGAATCGCCTTCTTAAGGTCGTTGTTGCAATTGATGGAGAGCTGATCATGGTCAAAGGATTGGGTAAAACTGCTTTAGGAATCTTCTTCCTTGAGGATCCCTGTCCCACTGCACTTTTGTTTCTTCTGTTAATCCCGTAGCCTCCCCTTAATTTCTTTTTGGCACTTTGGCACAATTTGGCCAGGACACTCTCATTGACCAGCTGGTAGCTGGTTTGGCCATTGATATAATGGGATGAAGGATAACCAATCATTTTTTCAAATGATTGACCTTGACCCTCTTTCAAGGTTACACGATACAATAAGTGAAAATTTTCCAAGAAACTGTAAGAAGTTGTAGAGTAATTCATATCTATTCCAACAAAGAATAATACTGTGTAGAGTAAAGTTATTTAACTTTTTAAAATAAATTTGCGTTGAAGGTCAAAGATGTGAGGCACAATGTAAATAGTAGGTGAGAGATACAGGCCAATTGTGCCTCTTGCTTCAGCGGCGGGTTTACTAAGAGACCCCTATCTTTGTTTTATCAATTGCAGGCTGCCATGAAGGGCGTGTCGGAGAGCGTGGTTGGCCTCGTGTTTGCCGTGTTTGAACTGGTGATATTTTTAACTGCACCTATATTTGGGAACTATGTAAGTTTAATAAGTTTGATTATATTTTTAACTGCACCTATATTTGGGAACTATGTAAGTTTAATAAGTTTGATTATATTTTTAACTGCACCTATATTTGGGAACTATGTAAGTTTAATAAGTTTGATTATATTTTTAACTGCACCTATATTTGGGAACTATGTAAGTTTAATAAGTTTGATTATATTTTTAACTGCACCTATATTTGGGAACTATGTAAGTTTAATAAGTTTGATTATATTTTTAACTGCACCTATATTTGGGAACTATGTAAGTTTAATAAGTTTGATTATATTTTTAACTGCACCTATATTTGGGAACTATGTAAGTTTAATAAGTTTGATTATATTTTTAACTGCACCTATATTTGGGAACTATGTAAGTTTAATAAGTTTGATTATATTTTTAAAGAAACAGTAACTATAGACTTTCAAGTAAACAGCAGACATAGTGGATTATTGGTTGTAAATATTGTACTTATCCGGTAATAAGCCCACCCATAGCTATTAATGTTCAGTAGAAATGCCAACGAATGCTATTTAATTTGTTTGTGCCCATCCTTTACTTTCAAGTTGATCAAATACAGTATTTTTGAGGAGATGGCCATTTTTTAAAGTTTATATTTTCTTTGCTGTTCATCAAATTTGTTTTTCTGATGTATGTACGATGTATCCGTCTACATGAAAAAAATGCAAATTTTAAAATTAATAATGATGTCCATTAGTTATATCCTGACCAATTCCTTTAAACAACAGTCTTCAAACTACATGTATATAACAATTTGTAAATATTTATCCTAATATTATGTTTCCTTTATTTAATTTTGTTTAAATGTAATCCGTCTGTCCTTGCCACATGGCTAATTCTGGCATCAAGGATGTAGTGAGGGTCTATATATACTGAATACATTCTACAGATAATGAATTTGACCTAAATTTTGTGCTTCAATGATTTGGTTACATGGAAGTTCAGATTTTTATATGTAGGTGAGCACATTAACTCATTCACCCCTGAAGACACATTAGTACTCTTCCAATTCAAAGGTTCGAATAGTTCATTATGATATTTCAGGGGTGAATGAGTTAAGCCATTACTTGGACATCTAAACCGGACTTGTCTATATGGAGCAGGGACCATTGATGGGTTTCTTGTTTGATTGCAGATAACACAGATTGGGTCCAAATTCATGTTTATCACCGGTGTGTCTGTTTGTGGTGTTTGCGCCATATTATTTGGGTAAGTGACAAGTTCGTTTAGTGGCAGGCCATAGGTGTTCGGTCCCATATTTACACCCTACACCTAATTCTACAGACAAACATCCCAAGTCTTAGAACCTGGGCAGTTTCTCATCTACCAGAGTGCCTCACTTGCTGACATGAAAAATGTCAGATGTCACATAGATCAACACTAACGCTATAAACAAACATGTAAGGTCCAGTCTAGCGCTGTCTTATCACCAAACAACTCGGTGTGCCTGTTGTATCCAATACTTTTGAATATATAGCCAGGTTTAATATATTGGGTCACTCATCACACTTACAATGATAACTCCCCATACTGGAACTCCTACCCCATTCTTGACAGTTTTGATGCTTTGTTATACTGTATACTGGGAAATGTTCGCTGCAGTTTGATTTTTGCCTATTTTTTGCCTATTTTTTGCCTATTGAAATGTGAAGTATATAATGAGGGTGAGTATATCATTAGAGCAAACATTTGTAAACAACATAATAAACAAAGTAATGAAATGTGAAGGGTGAATTGAACCCTTTCACTCCTATGTAACTTTAGTAGACTCTACCATGCATTGATCTGGATGAGTCCATTATGGTCTACAGTGGTGAAAGGGTTAATATTGGGCGAAAATTAATTTTACCGTTGAAGGGTGAAAACTTGACTGTTATACAAAATATATGTAAAATTTGTTCTGTAATATTCCTCCCAAATCTTACCACGAGACACAGTTGTGGAACATGTCTGCTCAATGGGACAAACCAATGTGAAATTGCATGATATAATGTGTGCATGTTTCCACTTCATGTTTCAACAAATGAAAAATAATTATGTTACAACACAGGTGACAGTTCAGGCTCTTAGGCCTCTTGTAAATGTATATTACAACACAGGTGACAGTTCAGGCTCCTAGGCCTCTTGTAAATGTATATTACAACACAGGTGACAGTTCAGGCTCCTAGGCCTCTTGTAAATGTATATTACAACACAGGTGACAGTTCAGGCTCCTAGGCCTCTTGTAAATGTATATTACAACACAGGTGACAGTTCAGGCTCCTAGGCCTCTTGTAAATGTATATTACAACACAGGTGACAGTTCAGGCTCCTAGGCCTCTTGTAAATGTATATTACAACACAGGTGACAGTTCAGGCTCCTAGGCCTCTTGTAAATGTATATTACAACACAGGTGACAGTTCAGGCTCCTAGGCCTCTTGTAAATGTATATTACAACACAGGTGACAGTTCAGGCTCCTAGGCCTCTTGTAAATGGATATTACAACACAGGTGACAGTTCAGGCTCCTAGGCCTCTTGTAAATGTATATTACAACACAGGTGACAGTTCAGGCTCCTAGGCCTCTTGTAAATGTATATTACAACACAGGTGACAGTTCAGGCTCCTAGGCCTCTTGTAAATGTATATTACAACACAGGTGACAGTTCAGGCTCCTAGGCCTCTTGTAAATGTATATTACAACACAGGTGACAGTTCAGGCTCCTAGGCCTCTTGTAAATGTATATTACAACACAGGTGACAGTTCAGGCTCCTAGGCCTCTTGTAAATGTATATTACAACACAGGTGACAGTTCAGGCTCCTAGGCCTCTTGTAAATGTATATTACAACACAGGTGACAGTTCAGGCTCCTAGGCCTCTTGTAAATGTATATTACAACACAGGTGACAGTTCAGGCTCCTAGGCCTCTTGTAAATGTATATTACAACACAGGTGACAGTTCAGGCTCCTAGGCCTCTTGTAAATGGATATTACAACACAGGTGACAGTTCAGGCTCCTAGGCCTCTTGTAAATGTATATTACAACACAGGTGACAGTTCAGGCTCCTAGGCCTCTTGTAAATGTATATTACAACACAGGTGACAGTTCAGGCTCCTAGGCCTCTTGTAAATGTATATTACAACACAGGTGACAGTTCAGGCTCCTAGGCCTCTTGTAAATGTATATTACAACACAGGTGACAGTTCAGGCTCCTAGGCCTCTTGTAAATGTATATTACAACACAGGTGACAGTTCAGGCTCCTAGGCCTCTTGTAAATGTATATTACAACACAGGTGACAGTTCAGGCTCCTAGGCCTCTTGTAAATGTATATTACAACACAGGTGACAGTTCAGGCTCCTAGGCCTCTTGTAAATGTATATTACAACACAGGTGACAGTTCAGGCTCCTAGGCCTCTTGTAAATGTATTTTACAACACAGGTGACAGTTCAGGCTCCTAGGCCTCTTGTAAATGTATATTACAACACAGGTGACAGTTCAGGCTCTTACATGTAGGCCTCTTGTAAATGACACTTTAAGTTTCCCCACTTTACCCCAAAAAGTGATGTGAAGAAATACAGGGGACGTACTACACTCATTGTTTCTTGTTTAATTTGATTAAAAGATCTCAATGATAAATATGAGTTGAGCCTGAGGAAATTGAATTAAAGGATAAAACATTGTGTTCAACCTCATTTATTGTTGATATATATTGGCTATAAAACATTGGCTTGGTGAAAATAGTTTAATGTTTATCGTTCTATGATGATTACTGACAAGTCAGTACTTTCTGTGTTGCCAGGCTGTTGGACAAATGTCCCGACGGGGACATCTTCATCGTCATGTGTTTCCTGTGTAGAACTGTTGAGGCTTTTGGGGCATCTGCTTTTATCACGGCCAGTTTTGCCATCCTGTCCAACGAATTTCCAAACCATGTGGCCACAGTCATTGTAAGTACACTTCGATAATAGTTTTTTTTATTGTAAATTGGCCTAGGGGGATGATATTTGACAAAAAGCAAATATTCAAATGAATGACCTTGACCAACTTTCAAGGTAACAGGGGTCAAATACATTAAAATATGAAATAACTTCTTCTGAATATTCAAAAAAGCAAAGGGGGATGATAGCTGGCTAATAGCATGCTGGGAATAAGGTTGAATGAGTGTATTGATAAACGGAAATAGGAAGTACATATCCCTAGTTGAAAATCCAATGTAGGGAGACAGTATCATTATTTCGGCATATTCTAATGAGTCTAGAGTTGTGATGAATATTGTATGTTTATTGTTGACAGAACAGTGTGTTCTCTCAATATTAGAGTATTTCAAAGCAATCCAGGCATTAATTCAGTTGGTTTTTATCACTTAGTAACATATTTCCATTTTTCTGTTCTTCAGGAAACCGGCTACCTATTTCACTACTGTGAAGTTTTTCAAGAAAGATAACTCTTACATGCAATTACTATGTGGACATGGTTTTATTATAAAATGTCAATTTTTAATCGTTTATAGATAATTTATTTTACACAATTTCAGCATTTATTAGATTGATATACATTAATGCAATACTTATCTATGGCAGTATCATTTTTATTGACATTATTTTGCAAAAAATTGAGTCTTTCATTTTTTTTTCAAAAACTCACTCCTTTTTACATAAATTTCAATTTAAAATCCTTAAAATTCTGACAACCTGTATTTTTTTGGGGGCAGAAAATTTTCTTTACTTCAAAGCAATATACAACTACAAAATTTGAAGAAATTCTACTGAGAATTGGCGACACAAACCTATTACCTTAGTGCTACCAAGTTTTATCAAAATTAATGACTTTGACCCACTTTCAAGGTCACTAGGAAAAAAAAAAATTAAAACATCTTTAAACAAAAACCTCTAGGGTAATGACCAATGGGCAGTAGCATGCTGGAATAAATAATAAAAAGTTTGTTGATATGAATGATCATGACCCACTTTCATGGTCACATATGTCAAATGTGTTTAAATCATACTAATGTTGAAATCAAAGACTCACCAAAGCATCACTGTAAAATGTGGATTAAGCCTGGAGTAAAGGTAACCGTTTTCTATTTAACAGGGATCTCTGGAGACCTTCAGTGGTATCGGTCTGATGGTAGGACCTACCATTGGGAGTCTTTTGTATGAGGTAAGTGATGTAGTTTCTCTGGAGACCTTCAGTGGTATTGGTCTGATGGTAGGACCTACCATTGGGAGTCTTTTGTGTGGGGTAAGTGACGTAGTATATCTGGAGACCTTCAGTGGTATCGGTCTGATGGTAGGACCGGTACCTACCATTGGGAGTCTTTTGTATGAGGTAAGTGACGTGGTATATCTGGAGACCTTCAGTGGTATTGGTCTGATGGTAGGACCGGTACCTACCATTGGGAGTCTGTTGTATGAGGTAAGTGACGTAGTATATCTGGAGACCTTCAGTGGTATTGGTCTGATGTTAGGACCGGTACCTACCATTGGGAGTCTGTTGTATGAGGCTAGTGACGTGGTATATCTGGAGACCTTCAGTGGTATCGGTCTGATGGTAGGACCGGTACCTACCATTGGGAGGCTGTTGTATGAGGTAAGTGACGTGGTATATCTGGAGTCCTTCAGTGGTATTGGTCTGATGGTAGGACCGGTACCTGCCATTGGGAGTCTGTTGTATGAGGTAAGTGACGTAGTATATCTGGAGACCTTCAGTGGTATCGGTCTGATGGTAGGACCTACCATTGGGAGTCTGTTGTATGAGGTAAGTGACGTGGTTTATCTGGAGACCTTCAGTGGTATCGGTCTGATGGTAGGACCGGTACCTACCATTGGGAGTCTGTTGTATGAGGTTAGTGACGTGGTATATCTGGAGACCTTCAGTGGTATTGGTCGGATGGTAGGACCGGTACCTACCATTGGGAGTCTGTTGTATGAGGTTAGTGACGTGGGATATCTGGAGACCTTCAGTGGTATTGGTCGGATGGTAGGACCGGTACCTACCATTGGGCGTCTGTTGTATGAGGTAAGTGACGTGGTATATCTGGAGACCTTCAGTGGTATCGGTCTGATGGTAGGATCTACCATTGCGAGTCTTTTGTATGAGGTAAGTGACGTAGTATATCTGGAGACCTTCAGTGGTATTGGTCTGATGGTAGGACCTACCATTGGGAGTCTTTTGTATGGGGTAAGTGACATGGTATATCTGGAGACCTTCAGTGGTATTGGTCGGATGGTAGGATCTACCATTGGGAGTCTTTTGTATGGGGTAAGTGACATGGTATATCTGGAGACCTTCAGTGGTATCGGTCTGATGGTAGGATCTACCATTGGGAGTCTTTTGTATGAGGTAAGTGACGTAGTATATCTGGAGACCTTCAGTGGTATTGGTCTGAAGGTAGGACCTACCATTGGGAGTCTTTTGTGTGAGGTAAGTGACGTGGTTTATCTGGAGACCTTCAGTGGTATCGGTCTGATGGTAGGACCTACCATTGGGAGTCTTTTGTATGAGGTAAGTGACATGGTTTATCTGGAGACCTTCAGTGGTATTGGTCTGAAGGTAGGACCTACCATTGGGAGGCTTTTGTGTGAGGTAAGTGACGTGGTTTATCTGGAGACCATCAGTGGTATTGGTCTGATGGTAGGACCGGTACCTACCATTGGGAGTCTGTTGTATGAGGTAAGTGACGTGGTATATCTGGAGACCTTCTGTGGTATTGGTCTGATGGTAGGAACGGTACCTACCATTGGGAGTCTTTTGTATGAGGTAAGTGAGGTGGTTTATCTGGAGACCATCAGTGGTATTGGTCTGATGGTAGGACCGGTACCTACCATTGGGAGTCTTTTGTATGAGGTAAGTGATGTGGTATATCTGGAGACCTTCTGTGGTATTGGTCTGATGGTAGGACCGGTACCTACCATTGGGAGTCTGTTGTATGAGGTAAGTGACGTGGTATATCTGGAGACCGTCAATGGAATTGACAATTCTATGGAATTCTTGTTTTGCCCCTCTGCCATGATTGAATGTGAAGTAGTAACTTGAATGATAAATAGT
>NW_018404262.1:5105-5289 GCF_002113885.1 Mizuhopecten yessoensis | reverse complement strand
CCATGTATAGTCCCCCCTCAGCTCACCACTAAGTACCTCCATGTAGAGTCCCCCCTCAGCGCACCACCAAGTACCTCCATGTATAGTCCCCCCTCAGCTCACCACTAAGTACCTCCATGTATAGTCCCCCCTCAGCTCACCACCAAGTACCTCCATGTATAGTCCCCCCTCAGCTTACCACTTT
>NW_018404262.1:0-120 GCF_002113885.1 Mizuhopecten yessoensis | reverse complement strand
CCACTAAGTACCTCCATGTATAGTCCCCCCTCAGCTCACCACCAAATACCACCATGTATAGTCCCCCCTCAGCTCACCTCTAGGTACCTCCATGTATAGTCCCCCCTCAGCTCACCACTA
>NW_018404261.1:4458-4699 GCF_002113885.1 Mizuhopecten yessoensis | reverse complement strand
AGGATGGGTGTATGTCTACGATGGTAGGATGGGTGTATGTCTAGGATGGGTGTATTTCTAGTATGGGTGTATTCTAGGATGGGTGTATGTCTAGGATGGATGTATGTCTAGGATGGTAGGATGGGTGTATGTCTAGGATGGTTGTATGTGTAGGATGGTTGGATGGGTGTATGTCTAGGATTGTTGTATGTCTAGGATGGTAGGATGGATGCATGTCTAGGATGGGTGTAGATCTAGGATT
>NW_018404261.1:0-120 GCF_002113885.1 Mizuhopecten yessoensis | reverse complement strand
TGGGTGTATGTCTAGGATGGTAGGATGGGTGTATGTCTAAGATGGGTGTATGTCGAGGATGGTAGAATGGGTGTTTGTCTAGGATGGTTGTATGTCTAGGATGGTAGGATGGGTGTATGT
>NW_018404260.1:4090-4180 GCF_002113885.1 Mizuhopecten yessoensis | reverse complement strand
CGTACATACAACATGTCTGTCTGACCCTGTACGACTGTACATACAGCATGTCTGTCTGACCCTGTACGACCGACATACAGCATGTCTGTC
>NW_018404260.1:0-120 GCF_002113885.1 Mizuhopecten yessoensis | reverse complement strand
CCCTGTACGACCGACATACGGCATGTCTGTCTGACCCTGTACGACTGTACATACGGCATGTCTGTCTGACCCTGCACGACCGTACATACGCCATGTCTGTCTGACCCTGTACGACTGTAC
>NW_018404259.1:1331-1759 GCF_002113885.1 Mizuhopecten yessoensis | reverse complement strand
GGATTGTGTGTAATGTTGTATTATGTAAGATTGTGTGTAATGTTATCATATGTAGGATTGTGTATAATGTTGTAGTATGTAGGATTGTGTGTAATGTTGTATTATGTAGGATTGTGTATAATGTTGTAGTATGTAGGATTGTGTGTAATGTTTTATTATGTAGGATTGTTTGTAATTTTGCATTGTTTAGGATTTTGTGTAGTGTTGTATCATGTAGGATTGTGTATAATGTTGCATTTTGTAGGATTGGTTGTAATGTTGTATTATGGTGGATTGTGTGTAATGTTACATTATGTAGGATTGTGTGTAATGTTACATTATGTAGGATTGTGTGTAATGTTGTATTATGGTGGATTGTGTGTAATGTTACATTATGTAGGATTGTGTGTAGTGTTGTATTATGGTGGATTGTGTGCAATTTTACATTG
>NW_018404259.1:0-120 GCF_002113885.1 Mizuhopecten yessoensis | reverse complement strand
GTAGGATTATGTGTAATGTTACATTATGTAGGATTGTGTGTAATGCTGTAGTATGTAGGATTGTGTGTAATGTTACCATATGTAGGATTATGTGTAATGTTACATTATGTAGGATTGTGT
>NW_018404258.1:295816-326301 GCF_002113885.1 Mizuhopecten yessoensis | reverse complement strand
ATAAATACGTTTCACACAATAAACATCATCATTAACAGTACATAATAGACAATCGTATTCATCATCACCTTCATCATCATCATCAAAAAGTAACCACTCATTCATACTGGTATGTAATTATGTATATATAATTACCTCAATTTCATTTCAAGATTAAACACATCCATAATGTCAACATTTGTCACTCATATTAAAAGAGAAAACACTCACATATACACACACACACACATACACACACATTGTATACGTACACATATGTCTAAGCACATTTGAGAAAAAGAAGGAGAAAGGGCAAAAAGACCAAAGGAAGAGAGAGAGAGAGAGAGGGGAGAGACAAGATCAGAGAGGCACGGTTTCATGATATATACATATAAAAAAGAGTGGAACAGTGAGCTGATCGGGCGAACCCAGGGTTAAAATGGTCATGAATGAGTGTACAAAGTTGTCAAATGGAACCAAAATTATAAATTAGTGGTGTTATATAAGGGTTATTAATAGTATTGATATTGATACTAATTATGAAACAAACACACGGAAAAAACACCAATAATGGTGATAAATTACAACAAACAAAAAAAAAGTATAGTATTTGGATTATATCAATATAGTTCCAAAAGAGGTTTCAATTTTCTCCAACCTTTTTCAGAATGTTCTTGAATAAGCTCACTTTTACTGTTATTTACAAACTTTTGAACCAGGAAATGATCTTTGATAACATTGATGAATGCCTTGAGATTTAGGGAGTTCCTGAGGCATCTAGTTTTGTATATATAATGTTTAATGAGAATTAGAATGTCATTACTCACATGATTACAGTATTGTGTTACTTTTCCAAAAAGAAAGGGGTCCTTGTTATAAGCAACAGGAATTAGTAATAAGTCAAGCAGAGTTTCAAATCTCTAAAGTAAATTTTGCACCTCTTGACACTCCAATAAACAATGAAGTATTGTGTCATGTTCCATGTTACATAAAGTAAGGGCTAGCAGTTAGGTTTATTTTATAAAGGAAAGTATTTGTAACCAAAATATGATGTATAATTCTAAATTGGAACCACTGTAATTTTGAGCTATTAGTGACTGAAAAAGGTACTCTAAATATCTTGGCCCATCTCTCTTTATCAAAGTCAAACTCCTGAGTTATACAAATCTTTTGATGCTCTTTTACTCTTGAAAAATATTTCCAAAGGCTGTGGTAGAGAGGGCCTTTCTAAATAAACATTGTGATTTCTTAGAAAATCTTTGAGTGCATTTACTAGTCCATGATATTGTAGAAAGTTGGTGTTCACATGAAAAGTGTGTATAAATTCATCAAAAGAGTAAAAAGTCAAATGATCTGAATTACATTAAAATATAAACACACCTGCTTTAAACCAAGTAGAAAAAAACAGGTTCATTATTTATTTTGATGTCCTTATTGTACCACACAGCAGTTTTCAAAATGGTGTCTACTAATCTTCAGAATTATTAAGTTTACCCCATGCTTTAAAAACATCTTTCCAAAATAAATTTGAACAATTGGATCCACAAAAAGTAATATATTTATTTCCACAATTACATAGCTTGTATAGATCCACCATTGTGTTCAAAAGTACACTCCATTTTTCATGTGATTGTACTACTCTCCTTATCCAGTCTAGCTTAAGAGAATCTATAAAGGCACGAATATCAATCATTTTTAAACCCCCATCTATATAATTTTGAATCATCACATCTTTCTTAATCTTATGACATTTACCATTCCATAAAAAAATCCAATAATAGCGTATACAACTGAGTAATATATGTATCTGCTGGGTTTGGTAAAGTAACAAGCAGATAATTAAGTTGTGAAATCACGATGACTTAATAACATGTATTTTGCCTATTGGATTCCAAATACTAATTAGGGCTTTAAGTTATACGTTTTTTTAATCAAAATTCACTTAAATCAACACTGAAATATATCCCAAAAAAGGGAACTTTTCTTTTCCCCACTGTAAATTAAGCTCTGGCAGGTAAGTCTGGTCGCTATATTTCCTAATAATAACTTTGCTGGTGTTGATGTTTAAACCTGAAATGTTCGCATAGTTGTTTAACTCTACAATTGACTCCCTGAGAGAGATCTCTGACCCATCCACAACCCGGTGTCATCAGCGTACTGAACATTTAAAATTGGTGCATTTTCAACCTTATTATCCTTAATATGACTGTGTTTATTTTTTATTTTTAAAGCTAAAACTTCAGCACAGAGAATGAAAATATATGGAGAAATAGAGTCGCCTTGCCGGCATCCACGTTGAATATTAATAAATTTAGAAATATTGCCACCTTGATTGATTGATGCATTTACATTATTATGAAAATTCTGACTCATTTTCTTATATCTTCGCCAAAGTTAAAATAATTCAATTCTTTGTCGATAAAGTTCCAGGATACTGAATCAAAAGTGTTTTCGAAGTCAATTAACATCAATATACCAGGGATGTTTTCTTCCTCAGCAAACTGCATTATATCACAGACTGTGCGAATATTTTTTCCTATGTACCTACCTGATAAAAAACCTGTCTGATTTTCATTGATAACAATTCCAAAGACTGTTTTAATCCTATTTGAGATAGAAAAAACTTGGAAAAAATATACCTTGTTTTTATAAGACCTCTATTTGAATATGCCTGCGAAGTATGGGACAATGGTAATGTCACATTTTCGAATAAATTAGAGAACATGCAGTATGAAGCAGGTCGAATAATAACTGGATTACCTATTTATACAAAAAATAATTTATTTACAGAGAGCTCGGATGGAAATCATTGACAGATAGACGCAGGATTAGAAAATTATCCATGTTTTATAATATTTATCATGATAATGCTCCCTCATTTCTAAAATCTCTTCTACCACCTATTGTGTCAAACTTCTCTAACTATAATCTTAGAAATAGGAATAACTTTCAGAACCAATACTATAGACTGCAAGTCACAAAATCATCCTTCATACCAAGTACTTCAGACTCCTGGAATGATCTACCAATAGAAACAAAGTCATCAAAATCCATTAAACAATTTAAAACTTATTTAACCTCAAGTCACTACCCCTTCTTATATTAAATGTTTTCTTGAATATGGGTCCAGAAAAGTAAATACTATACATTGTTAATTACGAAACCGCAGTAGCTCTTTGAATTACGACCTTTTTAAAGTTCACCTTCGAGACAACTCTACCTCCGACTGCAGAAATGACTCGGAAGACTCTTCCCATTTCTTACTAAACTGTAAAAAAATTAACCAATCACGTAAGGTAATGCTTCAATCCCTCGACTGGTATAACGAAATCACTGTTGAACACCTTCTCTTCGGAGATGCAAATCTTGACTACAATCTAAACATTCTAATTTGAAGGTCTGTACAACTGTTCATTTTTAACTCCAAACGGTTTAACATGTAATACCCAACAATCATATTGAATAACCAGGATACCTGCTTCGACTATTCCCATCTGTCTCTCCCCTCCACCTCCTCTCTAATTCAAGCCCCTCTTTCTTTTTCCAACACCAACGATTCTGTGTATTAACTTCAATCTTAGCGTCAATCAATACCATAGCCGTTTCCATATGACAAAGAGGGCGTGTCCGGTTTTCCTAATCTAGTCGGCTAAGTATGTAAGGCAGGAATTCACAGAAGGACTTGGAGTGACACAGGAGAAAGGTTAATACGGCACGGAATGTGATTGAACTTTAGAAAAGCAGAAGGATATGTGTGTATAGATTAGGTATACTACTTACGCCAACTCGATTAGGAAAATCACACACGCGATCTCAAGTAAACTATCCGAATACACATTTTAAAAACTATACGTTGGTGTCCCTAATCCTATCATAACCTCTTTTTGCTGTAACCCATCTTTAACATCTTATATATATATATATACATATATAAATTTGTTTTAGGTTATTACGTGACACATTGATTTTGTATATATATTTTCTGTTACGGAAAGGACGTAAGTAAGTTGCAATAACTTTTGTCCAATCCATTTGTCTTTCGTTGCAATAAAATTGATTTAAACTAATCTAAATATTCCGCCTCGTCAACATACAAATCGAGCTCTCGCCAGTATGGGCGGGGCCAAATGACCGACTTTTGAAAGCTTCTTTCCGATTGGTCAGTCCGCTGCAGAATGACACGTCGCCAGTTCAGGTCACAAAGTATTTTACCACGTACTTTTGTACACGGAAATCGATGTTTCTAAACATATGAGCGTAGTATATTTGTTAAGGTGTGTTAGATTTGGTTTAAACCTATCGGTCTCGAGTTCAAACCCAAATTTCATGTTCTAACCGCCAGTATAGCCACTCAAAACAACGTATCCCCTAATTAATAGATTCTTCCCCTACCTTGAGGGATGTGGTGAGAACAGACAATTGAAATGGGGAGACATAGAATTAAAAAAGGACGAAAATGGATCAGAATACCTAGAATTTGTCGAAAGAACAACAAAAACAAGAGGTGGAAACAGTACTCACTTGTGATCATTTAATCCGAAACAGTTTGAAAATCCTGAAAATAAGTCGCGATGTCCAATCGAAGTATACAAATTGTACGCCATGCATCGTCCTCAAGCAATGGATACACCAATCAGCACTGGTGAAAGGTGGTTCAAAAACCAACCAGTTGGAAGAAACAAACTCGGTGTAATGATGAAAACAATTGCAAATGATGCCGGTCTTACTGGTAACAAAAAACCCAAACCAATCAATGAGAAAAACACTGTGTGCAAATCTCCTCCATTCCGGTGTTCCCCCCTACGACAAGTATGCAATTATCTGGTCACAAAAACTTAAATAGTGTAAATAACTATGCCGTAGCTTCCTTTAACCAACAACGTGAAATGTGCGAAATTCTTCAAAATGTAAGAAAGTCCGCTGTACCATCCAGTGGAACGTCCACAGTATCACGTAGGCCAGTGACGGAAACATCACACAGTCAAACCTTACCAGTTGTCACCACCTCTAATAATGGACCTCGTGAGGAAGACGTACAAAATCTTGCGACGGGAATGTTTTCTGGCGCAAATATCATTGGTGGAACTTTCATTATCTCCTTTCAAATATCATCCCAGTCACAAAATACAACATCTCACAGCACTTCACCTCCTCGTAAGTACAGACGCATAGTACAGTTGCCTGACTCCAATCCTGATGACTGAAGTAATATCGTGGGAGATTTGAGTTTGTGGCCAGTGTCAGTGACGTCAGGCACCGATATCGCGAGTTGGGAGAATTTACTTACTTATAGTGAACGTTTCTGATTTTGCTATTAATTTTTACCACTATTTCAAAAAAGAAATTGTTAAATATTTGAAATCTGTGTTGTTCTTGTGGAGTATTTGTTTTACCAGTTAAAATACCGTAGAGAAAGTCTATGACACAAATCTGCACTATATGTTAGTACCTGTGGCTGGTGCCGCCGAAACTAGTTCAAATCGGTTTCTGAAAGACAATGAGGAACTGAAAAGTTCCCGGTATTTGCAATTTTTTTTTATCAAAGTTTATAAAATCTTTATATCGATCTCTTCCAAATACGGAAGGTATGTGATAAAAGCAAGACCACACACTTATGAGAACGGGTGATTAAGCCATACATGTATATAAATATTTCTGCTTTATCAAATGGGAACTCGGCATGAACGTCCGCATAATGTGCCACGAATGAATGAGTAATGACCTTATGGTATTCTATATGGATGACATTAACAGTGTGTTTTTGTGAACTAAAACATTTCATTGATTGACAATAGACGTTACATGTACAGAATAATGAAGAAAATATAAGGTACAAGGCCAGGCTCCAATCCAGTTGTTTTTCTAAGATCATGTCACAAAATTGTTTTGACAATCAGTCTATCATATAAACACGTTTTCTGTTTTAATATGTGGGCAAAAATCTAAAACAAATTTGAAAGAAAACCGACTACGAGTTTATATTTTCATTATTTCAAGTTTTGACCAAAACCTAGTCCGAATTATTCTGACGTTTTATCGACTTTTTTCATATCGGTCTGTCATTAATCGACGACAGACCGATATGAAAAAAGTCGATAAAACGTCAGAATAATTCGGACTAACCAAAATCATGATATATAATTTTGTTTCATATTTTTGATACCGTAGTTTTTAGATGAAATAACCGTATTTCTAAATATCATTATAAACAAAAACCAACAGTGTATATAAATGTCTGTGTTACACTGTGGTACGTGTGTGATGTTATCTTGATCTACTTTACATAGCGTGACACATGCTTATCACTTGTATTCTATTTAAGCAATACCATGCATAGATGTGGCAGACCAACTGGTATAACTGACACATGTGGCAGAGTTATACCAGTTGGTCTGGCAGCACTTTAGTAGTAATATACACCAAATGTAAATATACACATATGTCTTTCGATAGGAAATAAATCGAATCTTACTTTATAAACTTTTGTTCAATCATTTATTTGATAAAATTATTAACATCGTAAATATTATTGGGCTAGGTTATGCATGCACTAACTGAAAGTTTTGTATTCTCAATTGCCTATTTCCGGGATGCGCTATTCATCAATGCACAAATTTGATAGAATTAATACAATGATATATTCTAGTTTACAGGTACATGGTACACAATTCAACCAGCACAAACGTATGGTTTATGATGGTTTCAACTCATTGTATACATGCAATGTGTTATCAAATAACAACACTGTGAAGTTAACAACACGGATACAGTCACAATCAACAGACATCATATCTGTCTAAACATTTTATTCAGGTTGGTAAGTATGGATTATGAGAAGTTCTTTTTACACAACCAATAACATTTTCTATGTGACGTTTCGATGACTAGTACGATATGTACACTGTCACATTCATCAGACAAATGACCAATGAAGCGTATGCACACAAAGGTGTAAAATGTGAAAGAGTTGTCCATAAAATCGATGTCGATTTCGGCTACGCTGCAAAAGTACAATAGTTGTTATATCTGTATACGCATACGCTTTACTGGTCATTTGTGTGCAGAAGGTGTCAGTGTACATATCTTACTAATCATCGAAACGTCACTTAGAAAATTGTATTGGTTGTGTAAAAAGAACTTCTCATTATACAGGATATCTGATAATGTATCAGATGATAAAATTCTGTGGACTTTGTTTTTATCCCGTGTACTACAGATATCGTCTATGACAATCAAATGAAGGTTTATTTGTTTTCTTAATTCTGGAAAACTGTCGTGACACTTTGATATTTACCGTTATAGATTTATACTTACTTCACATGTTACATTCAATGACAATCCGCCATGAACGGACGAATCAAAGAATCAGGAATGAATCATTTATGAAATCATTTTATCATATTTTGTTATATAAAGTTCAAATCACGTAGTATGTTAAACTCAAATATAAAATTGTTTAGCGGCAGACAAAATGTATGTACAACAGCAATGTATGTGTGTCCAATATAAAAATAAAATAAGCATGTTATTGTTTGATTAATTATAAAGTGAAGGAAAAGATAAGAAAACGAACGATATATTTGTCAGAGTTCATGACAAGTTTCGCTACTTTTCTCAGAACATGATTACAATAAAGCTTGCTCAATTATTTTACCATTGAAATGTTTTCCGTTTTTGGCAAAATTTTGCTGACCTGATATATCATGCCATTGTTTGTATGCTTGTTTAATGTAAGTGTGTTTCCTTTTGTGTTCATACGTGTTGTAAACCTAGGTCAGTCACCGCACCATCTGCTGACCTGATATACCATGCCATTGTTTGTATGCCTGTTTAATGTAAGTGTGTTTCCTTTTGTGTTTATACGTGTTGTAAACCTAGGTCAGTCACTGTACCATGCGCTGACCTGATATACCATGCCATTGTTTGTATGCCTGTTTAATGTAAGTGTGTTTCCTTTTGTGTTCATACGTGTTGTAAACCTAGGTCAGTCACTGCACCATCTGCTGCGTCTATCGGTGAAAGTTTAAAGATTATATCTGACAACTGACAGGGTCTTGGAGATTTTTCTAAACAAAAGACGTGATTTCTTACCTAAAAACGAAAAAATATAACATATATTGCCTGCAAGATACGCATTTTACAGCTGATAAAGAAAAAATCATTCGTTCAAACTGTAGAGTAGACTATATTTTTAATTTATTTAATTCAAATTCTAGGGGAACTGCTATACTTTTTAATAATAACTTTGAATATCAGGTCTTACAAGAAAGAAGGGATGTAAATGGTAATTTATTAGCCTTAGATATGCGAATTCAGGGAGAAAAGTAACTTTCGTAACATTATATAGACCCAATACTGACCAACCGTCTTTTTATGATGAAATTTTTGATATAATAGAAGACATGGGAAAAAAATATATAGTGTGTGGAGACTTTAATATGATTTTCAATCCTATGTTAGATTGTGATAACTATAGAAATATAAATAACCCAAATGCAAGAAATACAGTTTTGGAATCGAAAGACGAATTTGGTTAAATAGACACCTTTAGAGAAAAGAACCACGAGACCAAAAGATACACATGTCGTAAGAAAACCCCACACAAACAAGCAAGATTAGATAAGATCTTAATATCAGACAGTTTACTAACAAGTCTAACATCTTCAATAATACTGATTACCGCAGTATACGGTAATCAAATTTATTGAAGCCATTATGGAAGTTTGATGTTTGATAGCATAAGGTCACCAGAGTTGTCTTTCTTGATAAATCTGAAGTATAACAGGATGTTAGAGTTATCTTTCTTTGTATTGAAATCTACAGATAGTTTCCCATAATTCCATGTTATTGGGTGAATTTCCGGAATGTTTAGTCATATTTTGGGAGACAAGCCATGCACATGTGTGCACAACAAAAAATTTGAATTTTAGCGTCCAGTTTCTCTTTTACGCATCAATGCCGAGAGGTAAGGGGGTAAGGAAGCGCAAGGGACCTGCTGTGTCCCTGTCGCCGCCGCCAACAAAGCGGAAGGGAGGAAGGCGTGCTGCGATTGATAGCCAACCGGAGTCGGGAGAGGAACACGGCGAACCATGTGCTCTGCCATCTTCATTAGGCTTAAAATACTTCTGTCGAAGTACACGTGGAAGAGGGTGTTGTCGGTAATATATCAATCGATAATAATGACTCAGTGTTACCCCCGGATATTGAAATCATCCCGCTGGAGTCTGACTCTATCGGCAGCCATGTGCCCCGGGCTTTAAAGAATAAGATCTGGGCTAACGAATATATAAACTTGGCACTTCTTTTGAAGGGTTTTTCTGAACTCAGCGAGTTTTGCTCAAGTGCGCCAATGGTTGTCGGATCTAGCGGGATGATTGAGGCCCGTCCACCCACATGTAAGGAAAAACTTCCTAATGTTGAAAAATGGACGGATGCGTTTCACATCTTCATGTCCATTTATTTGGAAAGGTTTCCGCAAAAAAACCAAGAATTATTGCAATATGTCAGTACTATACGTGGGGCGGCGTCGCAAGGGGTGGCAGGGGGTTGGAGAGTTTATGACGAGCAATTTCGTGCACGCTTGAGTCAATCTCCTGATTTCCCCTGGAATAAGATAAACTCTAACCTTTGGCTCAGAGTAATGACCCCTCAAGCTGGGGGTGGGGGAAAAAATTATCAGACTAAGTCTAATTACAGTAATTCAAAAATGAATAATAATGCCAAGGCCTCAGGCACATGTAATGCCTTTAACAAAGGCAGCTGTAAATGGGTGAATTGTAAATTTGCTCATATTTGTAGTACCTGTGGAGACAATCACAATGCAACACAGTGCAAGTCTTTTCGATCCTCAGTTGAGAGTTCAAAACGTGAGAAAGGTTTCCCTAGCCAAACACAGCCTCGGAAGAACCCCAATACAAAGTGATAGGTTAGGGGAGGAATTAAAAGATTACCCTGACAAAAAAGTTATAAAAGAACTTGTGGATGGGTTTTCAGCTGGTTTTTCTCTGCACTATCAAGGGGCTAGAGAAGACACTGATTGTGCTAATTTAGCTTCAGTCAGACAAAATATAGATATAGCACTTGAGAAAGTTCATAAGGAAATAGATTTAGGTAGAGTAGCTGGCCCATTTGAGGAAAGGCCATTACCTGATTTAAGAATTTCCCCTTTGGGCCTTGTTCCAAAAAGTACCCCTGGGGAGTTTAGATTAATTCAGCATTTATCTTATCCTAAGGAAAATTCTGTGAATTCAGGTATTGATCCAGCCCTTTGTTCTGTTGAATATACAAAATTTGATGCTGCTATTGAATTAGTCCAAAACTTAGGTAAGGGGGCATTATTAGCAAAATCTGATATCAAATCTGCTTTTCGGTTGTTGCCCATATCGCCACAAGATTTTAATCTATTGGGATTTAAACTTGATGGTTATTATTTTGATAAATGTCTTCCAATGGGCTGTTCAATATCATGTAGCTTGTTTGAAAAATTTTCTGGTGCCTTAGAATGGATTGTGCAGAGGAAGTCGGGGGATAACTCACTATTACATTATTTAGATGATTTCCTGTTTGGAGGAAAAGCCAGTTCCACTCAATGTAAAAAAAATTTTGGATTCCTTTTTAACTACCTGTGAATACTTGGGTGTGCCCATAGCTGATGAAAAAACCATGGGACCTTGCACTGTGTTGTGTTTCCTGGGGTTAGAAATTGACACTGTAAATCTCACAATAAAAATTCCTGTTACCAAGGTATCTGAAATTTGTGAAAAATTGCAAAATGTCAGGACAAAAAGTAAAGTTACTTTGAGGGAAATGCAGTCTTTAATTGGGGCCTTGCATTTTGCTTGCAGAGCAGTAAGACCTGGCCGTGCATTTTGTCGGCGCTTAATTAATTCAATTAAGGGTTTGACCAAGCCCCATCATCACATTCGGGTTACTGGTGCCATCAAAAAGGATATTGAGGCATGGTTGTATTTCTTTAAGGAATTTAATGGAGTTTCATTTTTTCTTAACAAGGAATGGGAGAGTACTCATGATTTGTGTTTGTACACGGACAGTGCAGGGGGCCCTGGAATGGGATTTGGTGCATTTTTTAACGGCAAATGGTGTTTTGGGGTATGGCCAGTAGGATGGCATGATCAGGGCCTGACCCAAATTATTACAGTGCTAGAGTTTTTTCCCATTTTAGTGGCTGTGGTTGTTTGGGGGGATATATTGGCAAATAAAAAAATATTGTTCAGGTCGGACAATACTGGAGTTGTCAGCATTATTAACTCCCTCACATCCAAGTCAGATTTGGTTATGAAACTTGTCCGAGTATTTGTGATCACATGTTTAAAGTTTAATATTATGTGTAGATGTTTACATATTTCGGGTGTAGATAACACTATTGCCGATTCAATTTCCCGTTTGCAGTGGAACAGATTCTACCAGTTAGCTCCGGGTGCAGAACAAGAACCATACTCGGTGCCAAGCCATCTATGGGAAATCTTCAATTAGAGATTAAGTCTTTATTACAAAGCAGTTTGGCTAATAATACCAGGCAGGCGTACATAAATGGCTTGTCATCTTTCAGTACATTCAGACAGTTGTACAGGTTGTCTGAATTGTGGCCAGTGCCCGTTAATCACCTGCTTCAATATATGGCCTATTTGTCCATTAGTGGGGCATCTCCGAGCACAACTCAAACTTACTTGTCAAGCATAAGTTACCACCACAAAATCAAAGAGTGGGGGGACCCTACAAAAGCATTTTTGGTACTAAAAGTTATGGAGGGATATAGGCGAAAAAAGGTTTCTCGGGATGTGCGGGCACCAATCACCTTAGATATTTTGAGAAAGATAGTTGGGGCGTTACCGTTTGTGTGCTCATCAGCATATGAAACTTGTTTATTTCGTGTGGCTTACCTTTTGGCCTTTTTTGGTTTTTTGAGGGTTGGTGAACTAACTAGAACTGCTAAATCTGATCATGCTGTGGGAATATCTGATGTGTCGGTAAACAATAAGGAGGTAATACTGACATTAAAGCACTCAAAAACTGACCAATCAGGTAAGGGCCACGTTCTGGTCATTGGTGCATGCTCAGAGGTATCTTTGTGCCCGGTTCATGCGATTACAGCATTTCTCAGGATCCGTCCAAAATCCTCAGCCCGTGAACTCCTATGCCATGCTAGTGGGGTTCCATTGACCAGATATCAGTTTTCAGCAGTCATGGTTAAGGCCCTGCGTTCAACAAATATACCAGCAGCCAATTTTAAGACTCACAGTTTCCGAATAGGTGCTGCCTCAGAGGCTGCATTAAATGGAATTTCAGATGAGCAGATCAAGGTTATGGGTCGTTGGAAGTCGGCTTGTTTTCAAAGATATATTCGTATCAATACATTTACAGTGTTAGGCCGTTGACTTGTTACCACTTCATATATACCTCACTGTACTGTGTGAACTTCTCTGACCCTTGTTGTCATGCTGGGAACATTTATGTGTATAGATTTTGTATTGCCAGACAGGTATACATTCATTAACTTACAGATGTGTGGATAATTGGGTCATCCCTCATTTATTGGGCAGAGAAGCGGGCATTAGAGAGACTCGACTCAAACCTTCGTCTAGATCACATGAAAGTAAGCATTACATGGAATGGGACCCGGGGGATGCACTGGGCAGATCTCCTTCCAAAGGTTCGCAAGATGCTGTCAAACAGTCAGGGTGGCCCACCATCCATTATTGTTTTGCATTTGGGTTCGAATGATTTGGTTGACAGGGCGTGTGCTGACTTGCAAGCTGCTGTGGAGGCAGATATCAAACAGCTACACCAGCTGCTCCCTGAGACCGTGCTAATTTGGTCTGATATCCTGTGCAGATTATTTTGGTATAAAGCAGGTAATTTAAGAGCCATTGAGAGAAAGCGAGCTAGAATTAACAGGAAGGGTAGGGCAGCTGTTCTTGCTTTTGGGGGTAGAATTATTCACCATGCAGAGATCTCCTATGATTGTCCGGGTTTATTTCGCCGAGATGGTACTCATCTGTCTGACATTGGTTGTGATATATTTATCACAGATTTTCAAACAGAACTTGAAGAATTTGTTTCTCAAAATGTGTTCTGAACCATTCAAATTATTTGAGGGATGAGTAGGAGCTCGTTGCTTGCCAGATTGGGGCAGTAAGCTTAGCTTACTGTGTGGCGGAATTCTGGCAAGTTGGCAACATAACATGTTTCAATAAGCAAATACCCTATCTTATTAAGGTGGTACATTTATCATGGGTAGGGCTGCTTGGTTTTCCCAAGGGACATAATTCAGTGGTAATGTAATAAAGGGGAGATAACTCTGGCAGGAGATGGATAGATCCAAGGAAGTTATGTGTTGGCCTGCACGGAATTCCCATGGGGCTCATATTGGTTAATAGGCAACTGCTTGGAGCACGGCGTGCTTTGCACAAGGGTTGTGTTCGCCTGGTTTCCCAGGGAACGGTCCTATCTGGTTGCTGTTTTGTCCGGTCACCATGCTGGTGGGCATACAGCTGGAGATATCAATCTTGCCAGAGTTCCAGATATGCTTATTGATACATGTTACAGCCATCTAGTTTTTGAATAAATCTGTGGCCTTCAATCCCATTACTGTGTTGGAGTTGTTTGTTTAGAATAATGGTCTTGAGATAATACTGATTACCGCAGTATACGGTAATCAAATTTATTGAAGCCATTATGGAAGTTTGATGTTTGATAGCATAAGGTCACCAGAGTTGTCTTTCTTGGTAAATCTGAAGTATAACAGGATGTTAGAGTTATCTTTCTTTGTATTGAAATCTACAGATAGTTTCCCATAATTCCATGTTATTGGGTGAATTTCCGGAATGTTTAGTCATATTTTGGGAGACAAGCCATGCACATGTGTGCACAACAAAAAATTTGAATTCCCACCCTCCCAACCCCTATTAAACATTTGTGAATTTTCTTTAGGGAATTGCTTTTCAATAGTAAAATTAATTATGAATGCATATTATGATTTATTATGTACCATTACGTACATAACTTTCCAGCAATTTCAAGATGTTTAGCACTTGGGAAGTGAGCGCACATACTGCTTTAGTTTTGTTTCTTTCAGTTTACACCAACTTCATCATGGATTTCTGGAATGCCTGGCAGGGACATTATACGTCTGCTTAGTGTGTGTGGCCGGCATTAACTGCCGACTCATTCTGGATATGTGTAGTGTTTTTATTTTTCTCAATTGGACTGTAAGTATAGTCTTCGGACAAATATCACAGGTGGAGAGGGGTAAGTCTTATTACCAAAGACATCTTATTATTAGATTCAAAGTTAACTCGTGCCCAATATGTTGGCCAGTGACTGTGGACAGTGGGCAGAGATACTGAATTGTTAAATGATTTACATAAATCATTCATGATTATACTGTGTACATGACTTCAACTAGTTTTCTTTGTCACAGATTTGCTGTTTAAATAAACATGGCGGAATTCTGGCAAGTTGGCAACATAACATGTTTCAATAAGCAAATACCCTATCTTATTAAGGTGGTACATTTATCATGGGTAGGGCTGCTTGGTTTTCCCAAGGGACATAATTCAGTGGTAATGTAATAAAGGGGAGATAACTCTGGCAGGAGATGGATAGATCCAAGGAAGTTATGTGTTGGCCTGCACGGAATTCCCATGGGGCTCATATTGGTTAATAGGCAACTGCTTGGAGCACGGCGTGCTTTGCACAAGGGTTGTGTTCGCCTGGTTTCCCAGGGAACGGTCCTATCTGGTTGCTGTTTTGTCCGGTCACCATGCTGGTGGGCATACAGCTGGAGATATCAATCTTGCCAGAGTTCCAGATATGCTTATTGATACATGTTACAGCCATCTAGTTTTTGAATAAATCTGTGGCCTTCAATCCCATTACTGTGTTGGAGTTGTTTGTTTAGAATAATGGTCTTGAGATAATAGTGATTACCGCAGTATACGGTAATCAAATTTATTGAAGCCATTATGGAAGTTTGATGTTTGATAGCATAAGGTCACCAGAGTTGTCTTTCTTGGTAAATCTGAAGTATAACAGGATGTTAGAGTTATCTTTCTTTGTATTGAAATCTACAGATAGTTTCCCATAATTCCATGTTATTGGGTGAATTTCCGGAATGTTTAGTCATATTTTGGGAGACAAGCCATGCACATGTGTGCACAACAAAAAATTTGAATTCCCACCCTCCCAACCCCTATTAAACATTTGTGAATTTTCTTTAGGGAATTGCTTTTCAATAGTAAAATTAATTATGAATGCATATTATGATTTATTATGTACCATTACGTACATAACTTTCCAGCAATTTCAAGATGTTTAGCACTTGGGAAGTGAGCGCACATACTGCTTTAGTTTTGTTTCTTTCAGTTTACACCAACTTCATCATGGATTTCTGGAATGCCTGGCAGGGACATTATACGTCTGCTTAGTGTGTGTGGCCGGCATTAACTGCAGACTCATTCTGGATATGTGTAGTGTTTTTATTTTTCTCAATTGGACTGTAAGTATAGTCTTCGGACAAATATCACAGGTGGAGAGGGGTAAGTCTTATTACCAAAGACATCTTATTATTAGATTCAAAGTTAACTCGTGCCCAATATGTTGGCCAGTGACTGTGGACAGTGGGCAGAGATACTGAATTGTTAAATGATTTACATAAATCATTCATGATTATACTGTGTACATGACTTCAACTAGTTTTCTTTGTCACAGATTTGCTGTTTAAATAAACATGGCGGAATTCTGGCAAGTTGGCAACATAACATGTTTCAATAAGCAAATACCCTATCTTATTAAGGTGGTACATTTATCATGGGTAGGGCTGCTTGGTTTTCCCAAGGGACATAATTCAGTGGTAATGTAATAAAGGGGAGATAACTCTGGCAGGAGATGGATAGATCCAAGGAAGTTATGTGTTGGCCTGCACGGAATTCCCATGGGGCTCATATTGGTTAATAGGCAACTGCTTGGAGCACGGCGTGCTTTGCACAAGGGTTGTGTTCGCCTGGTTTCCCAGGGAACGGTCCTATCTGGTTGCTGTTTTGTCCGGTCACCATGCTGGTGGGCATACAGCTGGAGATATCAATCTTGCCAGAGTTCCAGATATGCTTATTGATACATGTTACAGCCATCTAGTTTTTGAATAAATCTGTGGCCTTCAATCCCATTACTGTGTTGGAGTTGTTTGTTTAGAATAATGGTCTTGAGATAATTGAACCAGGTTACCGCTCTGACCATTCTATCTCTAACATACATGTACACTTGTCTTTTAATAACTTCATACGGGGAAAAGGTTTATGGAAATTTTATAACTCTCTTTTATTTGATGCTGGATTTTTAAATATTATTAAATCAACAATAGATAATGTCAAGCCGCAGTACTCGATACCTATTTATAACATAAACAATATCAATAATATACCTTTAAATGAAATAGCATTTACCATTAACGATTAACTTTTCTTAGAAACTCTTATGATGGAAATTAGGGTTAAAAGAAAAAACAGGACCTAACACATTTTTAAATGAGTTAGATGATAAAAAAAAGGAATTAGAAGAAATAAGAAAGCACAAAATTATAGGAAATATGATACGCTCAAGGGCAAAATGGATAGGGGAGGGGGAGAAAACAACCATTACTTTTGTAATTTAGAATCTCGCAACTATACTAGTAAAATTAATCCAAATATAACCAAAGATGATGGGACAATAATATCTGACCAAACTGAAATTTTAAAAGAAACTGAAAATCACTACAGAACCTGATACAAAGAACGCAATTCACTAAAAAATATTAATCATGAATTACTTCTAGAATCACACACTGTACCCAAACTATCTGCCAATGAATCATTAAATATTGAAGGCCCACTTACTATAAATGAATTAACAAACACACTTTTAAAAATGAAAAACAACAAAAGTCCTGGTTCCGATGGTTTTACAGTTGAATTTTTAAAACTGTTTTGGAAGCAATTAGGACCATTTATTTTAAGATCACTAAATTACAATTATAGTATATCCGAACTTTCAGTAACACAAAAACAGGGAATTATAACTTGCATTCCAAAAGGTAATAAACCTCGTAATAAATTAAATATTTGGAGACCTATAACACTTCTAAATAATATCTATAAATTAGCATCTGGTGCAATAGCTGAGAGATTCAAAAATGTTATTATAAGTAAATTATTCCTGATAGATATATAGGAGAAAACACACGCTTGATTTATGATGTTATGCAGTATACAGAAGATAATAATATACCTGGACTATTACTTTTAATTGATTTTGAAAAAGCGTTAGACTCTGTGTCATGGAATTTTATCACTAAAACTTTGAAGTATTTTAATTTTGGCCCGAACATTATCAAATGGATAAAACTTTTTCAGAATAATACACACTCAGCAGTAAATATAGAGAGGAATCTGTCAAAAAATTTCAATATAGAACGCGGGTGTCGTCAGGGGGATCCGATATCTTCATATATTATCATTTTATGTGCTGAAACTCTATCAATAATTTTGAAAAATAATAAAAATATCAAAGGAATACTTATCAGGGAAAAGGAAATTCTCTTATCACAATTTGCTGATGACACATCTGTTATTCTAGATGGTTCAAAAAAATCTTTAGATGAAACATTAAAAGCTCTTAACTACTTTGCTAGTATTTCTGGACTAAAAAGGAACTTCTCCAAGACCCACGTAGTACGGATTGGCAGCCAAACATACAGTGAAAACACTTTAACTACAAATTTTGACTTAAAATGGGGAAGTACACGCTTCACCCTATTAGGCATAGAATATGATGTAGACCTACACAGAATTATCAAACTGAATTTTGACAAAAGGCTTGCAAAACTGAAGTCTTTAATATCTGTCTGGAACAAAAGAATACTTACACCAATAGGTGAAATAGTTTTATCAAAACTCTACTAATATCTCAGTTCAATCAATTGTTTATATCGCTTCCCAATCCTGATGACTTATATATTAAACAAATTAAAAATTAACAATACATTGTACAATTTTCTATGGAATGGTAAACCAGATCAGGTAAAAAGTGATATAATTATAAAAAAAACTATGAAGAAGGGGGGCTTAAAATGATGCATCTAAAATCTTTCATAACTGCTCTTAAAGCAACTTGGATCAGAAGGATATATAGTAAACTAGGATATTGGGGTATTGTTGTGGAGTCGTTATTTGATATACAGAAATTAGCAAATATTGGAATTGAGAAACTGAACAAATATCAAAAAATTGTACAAATGTATTTTGGAAAGAGGTTTTAGATGCCTGGTATAAAACTATCAATGCAAGCAAAATATACAAAACAAATATAAGTGAAAATCCAATATGGTTTTAACAGTGAAATAAAAACAGATCGAAAAGTTATCTTCAATGATACATGGTACAAAAAAGGGGTTAATTTTATCCATAACAGTATTAAAAAAAGTTGGTTCTTTATACAGCTTAGAAGAATTTTGTGAAAAATCTAACATTCGTGCTAATTTTTTAAGTTTTCAGAGTCTGAAAAATGTTATAGGTCAGTTTATAAGGAAGAACCGCCAAGCTTTCGATTCAGAAAATAATATTATGCTACCCAATATACCAATAAATCTCAAATTAATCCTAAGATGTAAGAAAGAGCTTGTGAAATATATACCATATTAATCAAATATGAAGTTAAACCCACCGCCCAAAATAAATGGAATCAAAATTTCAATATTGATGAAGATACGTGGAAAAATATATACAAATATCCTTTCAATACCTGTACCAGTTCCAACTACAATGGTTACAATTCAGAATAAATCATAGAATCCTAACCACAAACACATTTTTTATTTCAAATTGGTAAATTAGATAATAATATGTGCACTTTTTGTAAAACTCGTCCAGAAACAATAACACATATTTTATGGGATTGTGAAAAGGTATCTAAATTGATAGAAAATATAAGAATTACTATTATTGCTAAAAATCCTGGTCTTCGATTTAATAATAAAAAAAGAATTTATCTTTGGCAAGCAAATTATTAAATATACAAAGTTCAACTTGGATAACTTGATATTACTCACGGTAAAACAATATATATATAAATCAAAATGCCTTGAAATAGAACTCAATCTGAATGGTCTAAAAAAGAATATCAAATTCGAATTAAAAGCTCACAAAATTCTAATATCTAAAAGTAACATTAACAATAAAATACAGATTAACACACAAATACATCACTGGTTGCAAATCTGAATATTAAAATAAATTAAATTCAACATATTTCTGACCTAGGTTTCCCTTGTCTTTGCTTTGTCCCACATGTCTTGTCCTTTGTCTTTTGTGTGCATTTGATTTTTGTCTGTATACCTAATGTCAATAATACCATTTATTTATTAACAATTTATTTACATATCAATGTATGTGGGTATATACATGTTACTGTAAGCGTAGGTGTATTCATGTGTGAATTCTTTTTTGTCTCTGTATATAGGTACATGCTTGATAAATATTTATTCGTAGTGAATTAATTAGCAACAACTATTAAGCTATAAGAGCTTAACCAACAATCATGTACCATATGTGTTGCATCATGTCATGTAAAAAAATGAAAATGGATAAAACATAAAAATAAAAATAAATCATCTGAAAATCTAAAAACCTGATACGAATTTACTTTTTCATTTTCCGGTTTTGACCAAAATGCTTTACAAAATTTAGAATTTTAGCATTTGATTTTTTTTATTAATATCAATATTTACAAAAGCACACATATCATCAGTGTGTTTAAATGTCTAGCAATGTATACAATATGAACAAATGTACACATTGTAAAACATGCGTGTAAACATTATATCACACACGTAGATACATGTTATCACAAACGTGTACATATTTAATAACACACGTGTATACGTTGAATCACACTGGTATTTACATTATAATATTTACATTTGCATGGCATTGTCACTATATAAACATTTCAGACATTTTGTAACGAACCTGTGCTCCGTCGCAAGATCACTCGCTTCAAACGCTATCAGTTTCACGCGTCTCGCATCCATGGTTCCTGATTTCTGAGGCCGTTATAGCCTAGAATCTACAGACTGTTGTCAGGTTTCCATACAATCAACAAATCAATTCACGCCTGGATTCTTCACAAAATGAGCGAAGAGAAAAGTTCGAATTAACTTCCAAAAATAACTCCCTCGTGGAGGGCAAGGTCGGATTTACGGTGTTCCCTGTATTTGTCCATGCGCGAAATGTGTTCCGGGAAAAATCGAAACAATTTTAAATCTAACTTTCAGCTCAGAGTTCTATTGATAAAACTTAAATCACTTATAGACATATCATACGCAATTGTATTGATACTGAATTGTGGAATAAAATGGAAGTGTTTGTTAAAATTTCAAAGTACTTCTTTGTTCGCCAATCAGCACGCGACAAAACGTTGTTCAAACTATTGAACGAAATTATGTGGACTGTCGATAAGGCGGGCATTTTTAATTTTGAATATAAATTATAAGTTAAAAAATTACATAAGAGGCAGAGAAAACGTAAATATAAGTATTGAACTGTTTTTGTATGGTATTTATGATCTATTTGAATGACACAGCTTTGCAAGCAAACAACTCATAATGCGATAGATCATAAATACCATACAAAAGCAGTTCAATGCTTAATTACCACACATGTTATCACAAACGTGTACATATTCAATAACACACGTGTATACGTTGAATCACACTGGTATTTACATTATTACATATGTATATGAACTGTATCCAACACTTATACACGTGTATCACCTGTACGCATTGCTTAACACACGTGTACACTTTTCATCATACACATGTATACTTTGTATCACACACGTACAATGTATACATATTGTGGAACACATATATACACATTATATAAAATATGGGGCGAAGAAGTAATTCCAACAGTATGCACAAGTTTAGGTTGTCAAATTTTCGGAGCGTTCCGCTCCTTTTTCAAGACACAGTGAAAGCATGTGGAAATCTGGCCCGGTAAATTTGAGTAATCTCAATTTGCTACGGAATGTCTCATTATTTGCCTCTCAATTCTGCGATGGATCTAACAGTCACAGCAGGGGGTCCACAATTAGTCGCCTCTTTTGGTTTGCAGGAATAATGCATGTAATTATCAAATAAGTGAGTGCAGGAGTAATAAGTTGATGGAATGGCTAAGATACTGTATAAATCTGCAAAATTAATCTGACAACGGCTGTTGTATAAAGTACGTATACGTATTATACACATGGGGCAAAGAAGTAATTCCAACAGTGTGGACAAGTTAAGGTTGTCAAATTTTCGGAGTGATCCGCTCCTTTATCAAGACACAGAAATCAGAACAGTTACATGAACATATACATCATATTACAAGAAGATAGAACTGATATACTATAATTGAAAATATAGCTATTATAGAAAACCAATAGTCCCCTCGGCTAAAGAAAGTCGAAGGCAGCTATTTACTCTTTCCGTACCGCAGTTCCAGTCCGGATTCCGTACTGGATGTCCTTACTAGACTCACCCCCGCACATATAACAAAATGGCGGATTTTTAATGCATTTTTTAGACGAAGTGTAACTGCTGCAAGAAATAAACGGGAAACTGAACAAATATCGTTATTGTTTCATGTTATTGTTCATAGATACATATGTCTTCATTTTCGTAGCATTATGACTAATTGGCAGCTGATTATGACTGAGAAATCGACAATAGTCCGGCAACGATTAATACGATTCCTTGTATTCAAAAACGCGTTGTAGTGAAGGTTCACAATGGGGATTAATTGTGGTTACGAAGTCGTTAAGTTTTATCGAGATTTGTATCAAAATATTCATATTTACTTCCATAAGTCTCAAATATATAATATTTTGATGAATTTACCAGTGTTCGTATCGAATTAGGTTGCCGCCATATTGTTTCAATTTGAGACACCGAACGCAAACATCTTGCTTCAAATTCGAAAACAATAGGTCACATAATGAAAAGTATGTACTCTACACATTAGAAAATATTTCTTTCCAACTAAGAGTGCTGCTTTTAGTGACAATAAATTGGATTACGCGACGTTCATGTGCTAAAACCAGCTTAACATAAGACAGGCAACTCCAAAGTAGCTTGTCGTGTACACGACAACGAGGATGAGACGGACTATTATTTTGTCGTCTGTACACGACAACGGGGACCAGGATGACATAGTGTTGTCTTGTGTACACGACGACGGTACGGAAAGAGTTAAGCTGAGAGCATCGCGGACAAGGAACGCTGATAGTCTAACTGTCAGAACGCTCTCTGGCTCTGCTCTATAGCAAACGTGTACTATGACGACTCGCCCAATGAAACACAACGACGACCCGCCAAATAATAACCAAAATCGGAGAAGAGTCCCTCTAGAAAACTCTTTAACTACTAAATATATGTAGAGGACCTATTCTTGCACAAGATGCACTATCACATAAAGTGAGTCAACGAGAGATTAGCACTAGAAAGAAGGGACGATATATCAAAAACGTGGAACATGTGCACGTTGGAATCTGGCCCGGTAAATATGAAAAATCTCAATTTCATACGGGTTTCCCACATTAGTCGCCTCTCAATGCTGCAGTNGGGGGGGGGGGGGGGGGGGGGGGGGTCCGCACTTAGTCGCTTCTTTCGGTATGCAGGAATAATGCATGTAAGTAGATGAAACGGCTAAGATAATGTGAAAATCTGCAAAATTAATCTGACAACGGCTGTGGGTCACACACACTGATATGCAGCAGCAGGCAGGCGAGATAGCAGACCAACTGCAGTAATGCACCATTAGGTCAAATGCCCCCTGGAAGGAAAACGAGCGGATGGCAACCGCCTATCGTTCTTTCATACCTCGAGGGTAGCGGGTTTGTAGATAGATGATCCAAAACCATTCTCTCGTACGTCGTCTCGCTTCATCCCATGAAGGGCAGTGGTCTATGGTAACCACCTGCATGTCTTTCCAACTGTGGCTAGGCATATCAAAATGCCTTGCGACAGGGAAGTCTGGTTTGTTCTGCTTGATGGAGCAGCGGTGGATGTTGATTCTGATATTGAGCTGGGAGCAGGTCTCGCCGACGTACTGTAAATTGCATTTATTGCAGGTAGTAAGATACACCACATTGACTGATGTGCATGTCAGTGTTTGTAGTATGTGATACACTTTGCCGTTGATTGTACATTGAAATGTATATGTGGAGCGCATGTATGGACACAGTCTGCACACCTTCTTGTAACAGGTATTGAAAGAGCCTTTCACCGCAGCAGGGTTAGGTGTAGGTAGCTTGCTGCTTACCACAAGATCTCTAATGTTTTTAGGTCTACGATATGCCAGTATAGGGGACTCTGGAAAGATCTGCCTAAGTTTCGCTGAAGATTCGATGATGCGCCAGTGCTCTTTCAAGATAGATTGAAGAGGCGGCATGTCTGGGTGGAACATGACTACACAAGGTTCCCTTTGTGATTGGAGTCTGAGTTTGTATACAAGCAGACTTGCCCTGTCCAATACCCTCACTTTGTCTGTTTCCCGATCTATCAAGGTAGATTTGTATTCCTCTGCCAAGAAGATGGGACCTTAACTCTGAACATCTGCGTTCGAAGATGATGTCATCCGAAATAATACGCCTGATGCGCAGAGCTTGGGGGTAGGGTATGCTTCTCGTGGTGTGCGAGGGGTGACAACTGGATGGGTGGAGATACTGGTGTGTGTAAGTAGGTTTACAGTGGAGGTCCGGTGGTTGATCGAGTTAATGGTCTACCAGGGTTCCCAGGTTTGTGAATTTTAGGAAGAATATAAAACTTTCCTGCTTGAGGGTTTTTGGGACGCAGGAATTGCGCGGTATCGTTGTCAATATCACCCTTCTTTAAAATTCTATTGATGGTATTATTAATCTGTTGCGCATGTTCGTGCGTCAGGTCACTATCGACCTTACGATAAAATGTCTCGTTGGAGAGTTGCCGATGAGCCTCTTGGATGTAGTCGCCCCTGTTCATTATAACAACTGCACAGCCTTTGTCCGCTGGCTTGATGACAATGTCCGAATTATCTTTCAGGGATTTGAGTGCCTGGCGTTCCAGAGGTGACAGATTGTCCTTGGTTGTCTGCGTGTTGTTTAAGTGGACGGTTACTTCCTCCTTCACTGCACTGATGAACGCTTCGAGAGCAGGTACTCTGCTGGGAGGAGGGTTCCATTTACTTTTATGTTTGAATGGATTGATCAGGGGGGCGACGGGAGACTCTTCTGACGGAGTATCCTCTACATCATCTGGGTCAGGATCGTTAGCAAAGTACACGCGTAGCCGAAGTAGCCTGTAGAATATGTCCATGTCTTCGATCAGCTCTGCATTGTTGGGGCTTCTGGGGATCGGACAAAAATTAAGACCCTTAGTAAGAAGAGCATGCTCTGGTTCTGTAAGAGGGTGGTTTGATAGGTTGATGACTGTATTACTCGTCGTAATGGTCTTGACAGTTTGGTGTTTACGTCGGAACCCTCTCCTTCTTTTTAACTGTGCGACGTGAGTTGATGTCAGTTTCCGGGAAAAGCCTATCGCGATGGAATTTTTTCATTTGTGTATGTCTAAGAGATGTACGTTTGATGTTTCCGAAATGTTGAATCTTCCGAAGGTAGATGTTTCTATCATTCTCGGGTGTAACTGAAGTCAGGTGTTTTAAATTAACTGCTAGCTCCTTAGACGCAACAGACAGTTTACTATCATATATATAACACATGCATACACTTGGTATTACACAAGTGTCTACATTGCATTGTGGAAACATTTTAAAAAACACATTGTACGTATAACATTCGTGCATAGATTGAACCACACATGTATACATGTATCACATACATGTATGTGTTTACATTATATTACACCCATGATACTTGCACATTTATCTAGCATTGGTTCGTCTCTCATGGACATGTAAATCATAATCATATTTTCCTATCGATGTCACAAACAAGCAGATCTTGCCCCAGAAATACAAATCCTTTTAACCTTCAGAACATTCTTAACTATCATTGATTATCAAAATTAACGTGTTTTAAATTCAAACTTTATATTTTTTACAACAATTTAGAAACAAGTTAAAACAACTTATATAAATCACTCTTGTTCACCCGGATGGTAACATCCAGGGAATCTTAATGTGGGAGGAAACCGGAGAACCCGGAGAAAAACCCACATGCTCGGGCAGCTGACTCCATACCGTTTCGCGTCGGATCATCACGGAATCGAACCCGAGTCGCCTTGGTTCGTTATCAACTGTGTCACCCGACCACCGTCCGAAGGTAGGAAACACTCCTGTGATTGCACTAATAAATGTTGGTAATAAATACAGTATACAAAACTGAATTAAAATAAACCATATAGCTGTTTCGTCCTACTGGGTCCCTCAGTGATGCTAGGCACTTAAAATGCTGAAACCCATATAAGTCTGATCTTCTGGTAAAACAGAGGAGGAGGCGCGTAAACCCCTTTTATCAAATTAATAACACGTTAAGTTATGAGCCGTGTAGGTACTCAAAAAGACATACATGCGGTCATCGAGGTGACAGCAAACCTCGGGAACTGTGATGACATGTTAAAGGGATATACATGTAGCTCTCAGAGTTTAGAATTTCCGTTATAACGGGGTCAGGGGTCAACATTGGTGACTGTACTGGAAGATTAACTCAATATGATACAGGTAAAGGGGAGACAACAAACTTTATAGCGAATGGACGATAATTAGCTTTCCTTCCTCCCTCCCTTGTCGCACGAAGACGACGGGACGATAATTAGCGTTCACCGCCCCCACCGCCCCCACCGCCCCACCCCCTACAGATTTTCAGATTGTTTTATTCCTTGTGTAAGACACATCGGAGAGTAGACATACAAATAGTACAGTATATACAATAATAGTCAAATGCAATATGATGCATATTGTACAATGGCATACGTGATAACTCATTAATCGTGCAGCACTACAAAATGACATATAATAAGAGAGAGCATTTTACCCTGAAATACACCAACATCGTAAGGTTCCGATACAGTGAAATCATAACAATAGTATATTACAATGATGATACAACTATGATAACTTTCAATGACGTACGTTACAGGTAATGATAACTGGATTAATATATATAGTTACATACATTGTATCGCACATATGTCACGAATAAATACACTCTAGTAGAACAGTATTACAATAAAATTCACTGCCCTAGTGTAATAAATACGATGTTACACCTGACGTTAGTGACAGTGATATTACAATATAGAAAATACTCGTCGATGTTTCGACGTTGTTAATTATGATTAATTTACAATATATTTTATATCACATAGGAAAGGTAATGAACGGGCACAATCTTCTTGTGTTACACAATACATATAATACAAATATCTTATCAAATATGGTATACTGAAATGTACATTTACAGGAAAAATGAGATAAAATATTATACAATGCTATTACGACGTTTTAAAATTAAAAACAGGAATTTTCCTAATTCATTCAATTCCTTAATGTTTTGAGTAGTAAATAACTGAATCAATTTGAAAACACTTGGTCGATTGTAATAAAAAGGCTTAATAAACTCGCGCCTTAAGTCGTTATAAAAGTTACACTTTAATATAAACTGAAATGCATCTTCAATATCATTAGAGTTACATAAGTTACAGAATCTTTGTTCTCTAGGAAGGTGTCTATATCTTCCCTGTTCGATATTTAAATTGCTAGCTAAAGTCTTTTTATATGAGTTATTAATTGGTTTTATTAAATATGATTGGACAGAAAAATTATGTATTATATGTTGATAAAGGAATCCTTTCGGAGTTGTTTGTATATTAGTTAATATATCCTGCCGGTAAAAGTAAAAAAGTCTTTGCTCAATGATTGTATAGATATTTCTATCATTGCCTACATTTTCACAAAGGTAAGTGAATCCCAATTTGTTGAGTTCAGTGCGGATATCTAGAATCCAATTATCCTTTGACAAAATTCTTTCCTCGTAACATGTTTTTAAAATGCAATTATTCCAAGTTTTTAATTTTAACCAACATTTAAAAAAAATCAGTTTTCTACATACAGACAATGGTAATCTTCCTAACTCACAATAAACTAAATTATTACACGTACTCTTCTTGACTCCGAGTAGCCTTTTACAAAAATGTATGTGTGTCTTTTCAACATCAAGAGCTTTATGAAAGCCCCATACTTCTGCACTGTAACTTAAGACGCTAATAATATAAGTGTCGAATACAGAACATTGTGTTTTGATATTAAAATTAGGATTTTTGAACTTATTACAAAGCGCATAATATGCCTTATTACTCTGATCTGCAACATGCTTTTGAGTGACATAAAATGTACCATTGTAGTTAAAGAGCATGCCTAGGTAATTAAACTGGTCGACGACTTGGAGCTCTTTAGTGTCGTAAAACCATTTTTCGTTGTTTCGTAACCCGCCACCATTCCTGAAAACTACTATTTTCGTCTTATCAGTGTTCAAATTGAGTTTGTACTTGTTATTATATGATTTCAGAGCTTCCAGAATATGTTGTAACTTTTTTCGCGTTTCTGCAAATAGCACCGTATATCGTCAGCATACATTAAAAGAAAAATGTTAATTAAATTAATTTCAATAGATGGACAACCTTCTTTTATAAAATGAATTTCACAGTCATTGACGAACATGGAGTATAAAATGGGTGACAAAATTTCCCCCTGAAATAGACCGATTGTATTTGAAAAAAATCTGAATACAAACCATTGTGCTTTACACATGACTTAACTGAACTATACAACGATTGAATTATGCGTAACATTTTCCCTCTAACACCCTGATTAATCAATTTGCACCACATATGCGATCTGTCGATAAAGTCAAAAGCTTTCTTGTAATCAACAAAGCAACAGTAAAGTCTACCACCTTTTTTACTTAAATATCTATTAATTAAAGTCTAATATACAAATATTGCATCAACGGTTGAATGTCCGGGTCTAAAACCAAATTGAGCATCTGTTATTACATTATTTTTAACATCCCTATTCACTAGTCGTTCATTCAATATGGAGGTAAACAACTTCCCCATGCAACTGACTAGAGTAATGCCTCTGTAATTATTTGTATTTTCTATATCGCCTTTCTTATATACGGGGGTGATACTCCCAGTAGACCAAGCTTCAGGGAAAAGCCATAATTGAAAAATATAATTAAAAAGTTTGATTAAATATGGAACAAGTATATCCTTGCAATCAATAAAAAGTTCATTAAGTATTTTGCCCTCACCACAACTTTTATTTCCACTTAACTTATGTATTGCAGAAATAACTTCTTTTTCTGTGATATGGGAGTTGAGTTCTTCAAATACACATGATATATTATTTTCATCTAAAGTTATTTCGCCTATCTCGTTAACTGGATTACCTTGACAACTTAATCTTTAAAATGATTGTAGAATTTGTCAAGAGAAATTTTGTTAGAAACTTTAAATTTTCGTTTCGAAAAGTATTTATAAAAATGTTTCGGGTTGTGTTTTCTAAGATACTCCATCATATCTCCCTCCTGTCGCTGATATTCTCTCTTCAGTCTTAACTCAAATTTCTTATAATCAGTTTTTTTCTCAATTAATATTCTATGATTATCAACAGTTTTAAAATTGTTAAATGTATGTAAGGCATCTTTGTATATCGTATATATCTGCTTACATGGAAGATTAAACCAGGGTTTATCCTCATGCTGAATACTTGTTTTCTTTGAGACATTATCAGTTATAGTTGACTAACATCTATGTACATCAAACATTGGTAAACACATCTCATTTAGAAAAGAACACAGTTTGTCAACACATAATTCGACATCTGACTTGTTTAACAAAGGTGTAACGAGGAGTTCACTTAATACATTGATATTTTGTCTAAGTTTCTGTCTAATGGAGTTTACATTATCATCACTCCACTTTGCATTTTCACACACACATCTAGCGTGAGCTTGATTTCCAGGTAATTCTTCATCAAAATTTATGTCTGATCTCAATTTAAAAGATAAAGGTGAGTGATCAGACATAGTTACAAAATTATCAGACTTAAATTCTTTTACATTTTGAAAATTGTCCCCCTCAACTAAAAGGTAATCGATAAGGCTTGTACCAATAGAACTGAAGAAAGTAACACTTCCATCCGGGTCACCTGAGTGACGTCCGTTCAATATCCTAAAACTAGTAGATTTACACAGAGACAATAACTTTCTTCAAAAAGAGTTTACAGATTTGTCCATGCGCGTCCGCTCAGGAAGATCATACACACTATCAGATTGATAGTCAACAGCATAATTAATACATTACCATCGTTACCCAAGCCATCATTAATTATCATAACAGGTCTGGTACCAGTTCTGGCATTGAAATCTCCAGTTATGTACACTTCACCATTTGATCTATAATTTATAATGGAATCTTGCAAAATTTAAAATAAATCTATTTCTTCTGTGTAATTTTCATAGAAAACACCGTGAAATAACGAAAAGCCATGAAAGGGCACAAACCAGCCACCATACTATTCCCCTGGTCGATATGTTTACCTGAGCAGGTAAACAGAGGTAAAATGACTTGTATAAAGTTGTTATTTGAGTTAAAACTGTCTCTGTGGGCTGGCTCTGTTGTACAGCTGTACGGCTCAGTGCTAATCCGTTGTTACATGATGTATCGGTTACCAAGTTGTATAGGTACAATTGTATGTGTGTATAATACGTTCATGTTTGGATGGTAGATTCTTCTGGTGGATTCTGTAGTCCTCGACGTTTGCATTGATCGCCATAGTGATCTGATTTTAGTAATGTCATGGTTCGTAGTATAATATTAAATTCTGTATGCTTAGACCCATTGACAAAAATTACATTCATAAATGCATAACACAGGTGTTCATAGAATCTCAGCACGTGGGGACTGATAGTAACCTGATCACACTGCGTAGTAATACACTACAAAAACTACTCACTCGGAACGACCGACCTAGATGCTTAATTCTTACATCTTAAAATATTATTGAACTGTGCTTTGTGAAATATCCACGTATTCACGTGTCCTGTGCTACAAATAAACATTGAATATGGAACTACATTTTGTTGTGTTATTGTTGTTGACGGTTGCTAAGATCTCTCACGATAGTGTCACATTTCCCCGCGAAAAAACACTGTTCTCGCCACTGCGTTGCACCCGTGTATAAGCAGGAACAAACCCTGTTTATTTGTTTTATTCGTTGTTATATCGATCCACTGAAAGGATTCGTCAATGTAAATATAAGGAATGATATTTATTTTTTCAACATTTATGAGGTCATAACAACAATGGGTTTTTGGACATATTTTACATGAATCGCTAACGCGATTCATTCAATATGTCCATAAACCCATTGTTGTTATGACCTCATAAATGTTGAAAAAATAAAAAT
>NW_018404258.1:251771-295424 GCF_002113885.1 Mizuhopecten yessoensis | reverse complement strand
ACACACGTCAACATATGTATAACATAACACACGTGTACATATTGTATAACACAGGTACACACATGGTCTCACACACGCATACACGTGTGGTATGACACACGTCAACATATGTATAACATAACACACGTGTACATATTGTATAACACAGGTACACACATGGTCTCACACACGCATACACGTGTGGCATTACACACGTCAACATATGTATAACATAACACACGTGTACATATTGTTAAACACTCACGTATACAAATTGTATAACATGTACATACACATTGTACATCACACGTCAACATATTGTAAAACAAGTAAACAAATGTATAACGCCCGTACAAATTGTATAACACACATGAGTACGCAATGCAACACCCTCATATACACTTGGTATAAAACACCTGTACACATTGCATCACACGTATAGAATAGGGTTTATTGTCGACGTTCATGTATTACACACGTACACACTTCATACGTTCCTACACAGTTGGTGCATTTAAAATATATTGCACTCACGTAAGCACTGACATTTATATTTAGACTCTTCTGTCTTTACCCAATAGAAACACAGGATTGCCAATGACACGGATGGCCCATATGTCCCTGTAACGATAACAGGATGGCTGTGTGTATAGGTCTAGATACGTTGACGACCAGGAAGAAAGACGAAAATTTTATGAACGTTGGCGCATTCGACAATGTGTATAATATTATTTGTGAGTATATTAGTGTTTTCTTTTCTAGTGTTATATGACATAGTGTTGCCTTCTTGTTGATAAACATGTCGTCAGAATAATATTCATTAACATAGTCACACAATGTATATAATAAATATGTAACAGGGCTAGACTTTGCCATTTTCCGAGTCCCACCATCAAGTTTCCTCAAACAAATAACACTTACTAGGATTGAACGGAGGAAGCAACTCCGAGTCATAACTGTAACAGATATACCTCCTGCTATCATTAATGTGATAACAGGTTTAATAACTGTACGAGCGATAAGTACAAATTACAGCCATACTACACACGTAACCGACAGGTAAACGGTTTATTGTATGTCAGAGCGTTAAATACAAATAACGCTCGATGTCTTTGGGGTGTTTAAATTTAGGTAGGCCCTCCTGACGTCTTTCTGTGTTACGTGTCAACATCGCTGATTGTATCGATTGATTGATCGATCCTTATATCTCTCACGTGAAAAACAAAAACACTGGTATCGTGTCATTGATATCAATTACAAACTATTTGTTTAAAAGGAAGTTACTAACTTCAGGTAGGGGTGTATGTAAGTAGGTTCATTTTATACACGGCTTATCTGCAATATTGAAGTACATTTATAACTAGGCCGCCGTTATTGTGGTCAAAACCAGTGTCAATATCAATCACAAAAACCATGTGACATATGTACGGCAAAGCACGGGATGTTGTTAATATATTAAGGTATACTATATGTGATATCTTAAATGTTCTGTATGTCAGTGTATGTAGTGCACAGTATAATCCACTCGGGCCACATTATGTCAGTGTATGTAGTACACAGTATAATCCATTCGGGCCACAGTATGTCAGTGTATGTAGTACACAGTATAATCCACTCGGGCCACATTATGGCAGTGTATGTAGTACACAGTATAATCCACTCGGACCACAATATGTCAGTGTATGTAGTACACAGTATAATCCACTCTGGCCACAGTATGTCAGTGTATGTAGTACACAGTATAATCCACACAGGCCACAGTATGTCAGTGTATGTAGTACACAGTATAATCCACTCGGGCCACAGTATGTCAGTGTCTGTATCAACTGACAACTGGTTATAAAACATGACAGGCATTTTTGTATCTTGAAATTAAAATAATATGATGTTCTGCCAATATATAACAAACTCAAATGATTGGAAATGTATATCTATCGGCGACCTAGTAATGATTATGTAGAATTTATATGAAAGTAAAATAATCATTTTTGTTTAACTATTGACATCTTAAACAATAATGTTTAATTTTTTTAATTTTAGTGAGTTGAAATTCTAATAAACCGAATTTTAAATGCATATAATAAACTAAGTATTTTTGTCGCATATATGACCTATTCTTTGTCTTACAGTCTTACATCTTACAGGTTTTTTACCCGAGAAAATGATTCGCCATTGACGCCTAGCTCGGTCATTTCTTGCTGGTTGTTAAACTGTAATATGAGTAAAAATATCCTTTTATTCTTTTCTCAATTTCAACCTCTTGGATAAACATTTTCATATTATTCACTCGTCATACTGTTGAATAACATCAAAGTGTTCTTCCCCATCAATGAAATATGACAGGTTTTCGTCAAAAACAAGAAACATTCTCTATATAGTCATCCATCAAGAGTACAAAAACATCCGTTACTAACAACTAGGAAGTCGAGTAAAACGTTTTATTATGTTCTTTATATCATTGAAAAACTCTGAAAATTATTTATGCATGTACAATGTGTATATATATTAATCTTGATGCATTTTAAATCTAAAAAATATATTCCACAATGTTTGACAGTTTTGATTGACACGAGGGCAAAATTAGCTACGTAATCATCATATATGTGTCTGAATTTGCTCGTTGAATCTCAAAACAGATCAGAGAAGCTCTTCATTGGTTTAGATTTGCTATATGTTTAAACCATTAGGTACAGAGAATATGTGTTTATAACTAACGGAACACTACTTGAGTATATAATTTCTCCTCTGGTGTTCTACTCGGGGATGTGTTGTCTGAGTATATGATTTCTCCTCTGGTGTTATACTTGGGGATGTGTGTTGTCTGAGTATAAGATTTCTGTTCTGGTGTTATACTTGGGGATGTGTTGTCCGAGTATAAGATTTCTCTTCTTGTGTTATACTCGGGGATGTGTTGTCTGAGTATAAGATTTCTCTTCTTGTGTTATACTTGGGGATGTGTTGTCCGAGTATAAGAATTCTCTTCTTGTGTTATACTCGGGGATGTGTTGTCTGAGTATAAGATTTCTCCTATTGTGTTATACTCAGGGATGTGTTGTATGAGTATATGATTTCTCCTCTTGTGCTATCTTAGGGGATGTGATGTCTGTCCTATTTGTTAGATGTCTCTCTTGCGCTGTTGTTGTCATTCTGTATCTCGTTAAGTATTGCATTATATGGTTAACATAAAGTAAATATCAGTTTAATTGGCTGACATATATTGTATACTCGGTGCCGTACCTCTAATTATTAGTTTCACCTATATTACCTCTTAACACATCTTCGTTTTTTTACTTTTCAGAAAACGTGATTACTCTTTAAATGAAACCATGGAAAAGAAGCAAAGGCAGAAAGCGTATAAAAAGCCCTGCCATAATCCCACATGCAATGTTTCAAAACGGAAAGAAAAAATGAAGAATAAAAACACTACCAAAGCGAAATCACACGAAATGAGCGATGAACTATACAAGATGGAAATGCGAGATTATATCGAAATGTTGAACAGCTGTCCAAAAGAAAAGAAATATACAGACCGTCCAAAAATTAAAATGCTTATTTATGCCAGTCAACACAATAAACGTAAGGATCTCGAGTATTTATATTCGCGAAAAAAACTGAATGTGAATTTAAAAATCCTTTTAAAGCATGCAATATTCCGTGATCATGAAGATCTTGGAGTGTGGTTTCTTCAAAAAATTAAATATGGTGCAAAATTTGAAAATTTCAGAAACTCTCCTTTACTGCATGTTGCAGTTAACAAAGGATTTGCTAACGTTGTCACCGTACTTTTGGAACAGCACTCTGTAGATGTCAATGCTAGAGATGGCAATGGTGAAACAGCCTTGCACCTGGCCTCGAGGAAGGACAATGAACACCCCACAATTTGTAGAATACTCCTAGAACACGGCGCCAGAACCGATATCTCTGATAGGAACGGCATTTTACCATTACATCGATTGTCTCGTGACAGTTACAGTACTAAAATGATTGACCTTTTACTGGAATTCAAGGCAGATATAGAAGCTTTAGATAGATATGGAAAACGACCACTGGAATATGCGTTTGATAGAAAGTTCAACAAGCAGACAGTTGTGTGCCACCTGATCAGACAGGGAGCAAAGATAAAACCAATTCTTCGTGAAATACGCAACAGGAGCCCTAAAGCCAATGTAAATGATATGTCTGTGCTTGACTGTGTAGATCTGACAGGGGATGTTGGAGCACTCGTCGATCTTCTGAAAGAGGACGGGGATACATCTACGCTGTGTAAATCCAACAAAGACGCTACAGTAAAACGTTTGCTCAGATATGTTAAACTGACAGGAAGTCATCGTCTCCGTCGATGTTTGCAGGAAAGAAGTCTATCAATCGAAGACAAAAGTCCGTCTGATGTACAAAGGCAATGCAATTTTGAAAGTGAAGGTAGGTATCTTCCGTTATATTAAATAATTATAGATATATTAAATTTTTTGAATAAATATTTCTAATCTGCTTCAGAATACGCCGTGCATGGGCTTAATAGCATTGCTGTTAACCCATATCCGTAAATGTAGCTACGTGAATCGGTTGTAACTGTAGCTACGTATATCGGTTGTAAATATTGTTACGTGTATCGGTTGTAACTGTAGCGACGTGTATCGGTTGTAACTGTAGTTACGTGTATCGGTTGTAACTGTAGTTACGTATATCGGTTGTTACTGTAGTTACGTGTATCGCTTGTAACTGTAGTTACGTGTATCGGTTGTAACTGTAGTTACGTGTATCGGTTGTTACTGTAGCCACGTGTATCGGTTTAATGACAGTGAATAGGTAATAGGTTTACTAAATTTGTTCAAGTATACACAGAGCTTTTGAATATTTGATTACCATTACTAAGATATTTGACATTTGCAAGTATAACAAAAAACTTAAACAGACTGTACCATTTTCTTAACAACTGCAGGCTGCGATGATAAAATGAAGTGTTGAATTGAGCTAAGCCTCTTGTTTTTCTATTTTAGATAAACCAGCCGTATATAAACAAGGGCAATCCGAGCAACGTGTGGTGATTCTTCATTTTGAAGCAGTGGATAGACGTGAATTTCTTTTGGCAATAGGAGGCGTAAGTTGTTATTGAGTTTATTAATACTGCTTCAATCTGTTCTCAAAACATTTCCTTATTCAATTTTTATACAGAGATTATTTTGAGAAAATAATCTCTTATAATTTGACATATATAATTAAGTATTGTAAATTGTATATTGATGTACAACTTTATCAATAGACATTTGTCTCGTTTTTGTTTAGGTACCTACAACATGAGTGGAATGTCTGTAGACATATGTCTCGGTTTTTGTTGTGGTACCTACCGTGGAATGTCTGTAGGCATATGTCTCGGTTTTTGTTTAGGTACCTACAGCATGAGTTGGCTATCTGTACAGGCTTACTAAAATTCCAAACAACCGCTTTCTTACTTTGCATTTCTAGTGATACTTTCTTTGGTCCTAATGTTATAGGGGAAATGTGTTTTGATTGACAAAGAAGGCAACACTGCTACACTGCGGGACACTTTGGTCTCCTTAGAATAATTCAAGTTTTAACAGTAAATTACAAAAGCAAAGTGAACAAGTTTCATACACCAATTCCGACATTGACATTCGTTAAACATCTGTTGATGGCAGTGATTTAATTTCGTGTTCTTTTAATTATACAGTAATATGTTTTAGCCAGATTTTCGCAATTTCTGACTTCATGAGCTGTCAGTTAGACATTTGTTTTAAATATATATATTTACAGGATGAATTGACAAACAAATTACACGTGAATCCCGATGCCATAGACGTGGTAGTGGTTGTATCGCCCTCCAATGACGAGGAGTCTATTCAGAAAGTATTCACACTAGCTGCACAGCACCTTATAAACGCAGCCCATGGAATTCCAGGGGAAGACCCACTTAAATTCATTCACATTCACACAAGCAAGTTTCTTGCAGATACATCGTTACCGTACATAATTCGTTCCGATCTGCAGTGTTCAAAACTTAGCGGGAAGAGGTTGCCTTACGGTATGTACATTTCGGTTCCATGATGAATACGTCCTTGCCACCAAAAATAATACTTCTGAAGCTTTATATTTACATCGGGTTGGTTGCGTAATTATTTTTGGTATGATACGATTCAAACACGTTTTTTTCTAAAGACATCCCGATAGGGACTGTCTTCTGGTTAGGTCTTAGGTCCCCTGTTACTTTGTTATTTGCTTAGGTCCCCTGTTACTTTGTTATTTGCTTAGGTCTCCTGTTACTTTATGTTAATTTCTGAGGTCCCTTGTTACTTTGTTATTTGATTAGGTCCCCTGTTTGCTTTGTTATTTGCTTAGGTCCCCTGTTTGCTTTGTTATTTGCTTAGGTCCCCTGTTACTTTGTTATTTGCTTAGGTCTCCTGTTACTTTATGTTAATTTCTGAGGTCCCCTGTTACTTTGTGTTTTTTTGCTTAGGCCCCCTGTTAATTTTGTGTTCAATACTGGGGCCCCCTTGTTACTTTAAGTTAATTACTGAGGTCCCCTGTTTGCTTGTGTTATTAACTTTGGTCTCCTGTTACTTTTTTTAATTACTGTGGTCCCCTGTTACTTTTAGTTAATTACTGAGGACCCCTGTTACTGTGTGGTAATTACTGAGGCCCCCTGTTACGTTTTGTTAATTACTGAGGTCCCCAGTTACTTTTTGTTTGTGTACAAAAAAAATACTTTTAGTTTGTGTTGATTACCTATGAAGCCTATTTAATAATCATAATCCTCGGATTTTGTTTTAATGACTGATGTTTCCTGTCTTTGGTGTCAGTTACTTAGGCGCCTTGTGTTTGTGTTAATTTGTTAGATACCCTTGAGCTGATGTTAATTTAAGTTACCGTCTAAGTGAAACTTTGTACGTCTCTCGCGCCTTCGGTTAAGGACTTTGTTTTTAATATCTTTTCATAGGACAATGTTTGACTAGATCAGACATCATGAGGACTTTCTTTGCCAAATACTTCTATGCTATAGTGTAATGAACATCCGCTTGTTATCATAGTTTATATGGTTTTTCAAAAAGGAGGCATGCTCGCCATTCAGTCGTTTGTATTTCACAACTACTTTACTATTTCTTATAACAGATTGCCTTCCAATGCATCATGAAATCCTTCACAAACGTAGTGATGCACTTCAAAACATGCTGAACCGTGGAATAGAAGATGTGAACGCTGAGGATGAAGCTGGATGGACAGCATTGCATCTTGCAATTCTCTTAGGAGAAACCAAAATAGTAAAAATGCTGCTGGACCACGGAGCCAATGCTGCATCCCGTCCGACACATTATCTTCCTGCCTTTGTCTATACAGAGTGGAAGGGAAAATCGCGCATGACATTGTCACCACTCACTCTTTCTGTGCGCCTCAACTTGAAGGAAATAGTGCAGGTACTTACTGAAAGAAATCCAGGATATCCTTCAATGGACACCTGCATCAAATTGTCTTATGGAATGAAAACCGAGTCAGCGTTGCTTGAATCAGTCTGTAGGGAAGCAGAAAGAAGACATAAAGATGTTGGTGCTCGCTTTGAACCGACATACACAGTTCACAAGAATCTACCGATTGAACGAGTTTGCCTTGGATGTTCGGAAGATGTTGATGAAATTGAGAAGAAAGAAGACATACATGGCGTAAGCGTTGTCATCATAAACACGGATATATCCCCGGAGAGCAACTGGATAGAGACAACTGAAATGACAAAAGATGAGGAAGACAAATGTAAGTCAGTAATTGACTTATGGGCTGACTACCTTTGGGATCAGCATCCGAATTTAAATGCAATCACTGCTGGAAGCCTAACAAGTGTGAAATGTCCAGAAGCCAAACCTACAGGACACATCATTCTACACTGTTCACACAAGGGATACGTTCCCCATGAGAGCAACTGCTTTCCAACTGAATTAAAATGTGAGAAAGGAACAATGCCTGTTGCAGTACTTGAGGGGGAATTCAGTTTAAGCCCTTTGCCCTTGGTCACTGACCATGGAAACTCAAAATCCTTACCAGGTGTCTCTGGATTAACACCATCCGATAACGATGGACACTCAAATTCGTCACAAGTTGTCTCCGGATTAACACCATCCGAATACGATGGACACTCAAATTCATCACAAGTTGTCTCTGGAGTGATTCCATCCGAAAACGATGGACACTCAAATTCGTCACAAGTTGTCTCTGGATTAACACCATCCGATAACGATGGACACTTAAATTCGTCACAAGTTGTCTCTGGAGTGATTCCATCTGAACACGATGGACACTCAAATTCCTCACCAGGTGTCTCTGGAGTGATTCCATCCGAAAACGATGGACACACAAAATCCTCACCAGGTGTCTCTGGAGTGATTCCATCCAAGGCTTACCAAGGAGAGCAAGATGCCACCACGTGTGTCTGTGCTGCATCTGCTTCGTCCAAAAAAGCGACAAAGAGAAATCCAATGAAAACTGATGAACATCTTTCGTTGAAATTAGGAATGCACTTATGCAAATCACAATCCATTGCCATCACAGCGTATGTAGGAACAGTTGGATCCTTCGTTGAAATGGGCAACGGTAAAACTGGGTTCATAACATGTGCTCATCTGTTTTATAACCAGGCTATATCCGAGGGGAAACAGCCCATACACTTCAGTTGTTCACAAGAAAGATGTGGTGCTGACGTCATCGCTCCTTTTGACCACTTTAGTGAAAAAGTCTTAAGGGGAGTTACATATATGGAAATCGATGATGACCCCGTTTGTAAAGATGATGACGATGACGAAAATGGGTATGTTTAACCTAAGTGTTGGGCTCAATTGTTTTTATTCCTAACATGGCTCCAGTAAAGCATAAAAACATATTGAAATCAAGTTTGAGAAACACCACAATTTCCTCATAATATAATATTCTGCACCTAAATATCTTCTTAAATACAAAAAGTCTTTGGGAATAGCCTTCTTGTTTAAACAGGGACTAAAAGTTATATATTACAATATTGCTTTATTTACAGAAGGAATGTGTACTGGGAGTGTGGAAAAGTAGTCCGAGCTAGATTTGACTCCACGTTAGAAACCGGCATAGATGCAGCAATCGTGGAAATTGACAAAGACAGAGCGCCATGTGATGGGTCCTTTGATGACATAAAGCATATTCATCTCCGAAACGCAAGTAAGACAAATCTCAATAAATATTCAAAATGAACAACACTAATTTTACCAAACAAACACAAAGCACTCGTCCCTTAGTACAATAAATCGGCATTAACAGATGGTAGATATACAATGTACGTATCGAGTGAAAAGATATCCCCATGCTGACCAATTCAGCAGACCTAGTTCATGAATCGCTTCCCTAATATAATTGTAAAGGGTTTGTATAGACTTTTACTGGTAACAAAACCCCAGTAAGAACAGTATTTGTTGCCTTTTCCCAAGAAGTATTATATAATTACTTTTCTTTCGTTACTCTTCAAAAGAACGCCCACAAAGCTGGGTGATAGAGACATTGAGTACCAAATTTTCATTCCTGCTCCAGGCAGTTATTACAACAAAGATAGAAGCAGTCGAATTATTCCTTTATTCCTTACTTTATCAGTTTAGGATTTTTTGATTTTTTTTTTGTCTCAATACTACGAATACAAAACTCAAACAGTTTGCACTGCAAACAGTTGCAATGTTATACAGGTATCTTTTTGTGCTTGATATATATTGATACATTAACAGAAATGGACTGGAAACACCCACCCACATTTACCTCTGGAAAACAAGCAGATGCATCATATCTGGATGCAATGTGTAAGTATTTACAGAACTGTTTTCACAATATTCCATCAAAATGAACTGTGCTTGCTTATTGATTATTAACAAGATTTTATAAGGATATTCATTAGGATATACCCTACGTGGTTGTTCGGTACTAATGCATGCGGAGCTCTTTTATGTAGAAACAGCAAACGGGATATTGAGTCAGTCAAGTTATAGTGGAACATTACAGCAAATACAAAACGTCATTCAAGTTATAGTTGAACATTACAGCAAAAACAATACGTCATTCAAGTTATCAAATAGAAGCATATCAAATAATAACAAAGACCGAAAATTAATTTCACTGTTTGGTTTTAATTAATTATATATACTGAGTAAGTTGTGGCGAATAATGGCCAAGTACTTCGACCTTACGACAGCTAGAAAGATGGAGGAAACTGGGACCAGGATATTCACCCAAACTCAATAGCTGAAACTATTTGACTATAAATTTCATTAAGACTTAACTTACAAGTCTGTAAAAAATCAACAGCAATCTGTTGTCGAAGATAAAATCAGCTGCGACAGCCAAAAAGATGGAGGAAACTGGGACCAGGATATTCCCCCAAACTCAAAAGCTGAAACTTTTGTATATAAATATCCCAAAGTCTCGAATTTGCACAACTGTAATGAACACATGGCAGCAGTCTTTTGTCCAGGAAAAAATCGTCCTGCACCTCCAACATAGTGGTCGAAGTCTTGACAAGTGGAAGGAACTTTCTGCGAATATATAACAGGCAGACACACAGCAGAAGGAAATCGTAAAATAATGGGAAGGGAGGGTGGGATTAAAAAGGCTTAAAGGTTTCTGAATACTCGTGATGGCTGCTCAAAGGAAATGGTAAAGAACGATAACTCTAAATTCCGAATAAAGGGAAATAACTCTCATGCTCAGAAACAAAGACGCAAATATCAGGAATATTGTACACAACATTTTTAAACTACTGAATATGGCGTATGTCTTCATATGATAAATTAAATTATATTTTAGGAATAATTTTTATTATCAAATAGAAGCATATCAAATAATAACAAAGACCGAAAATTAATTTCACTGTTTGGTTTTAATTAATTATATATACTGAGTAAGTTGTGGCGAATAATGGCCAAGTACTTCGACCTTACGACAGCTAGAAAGATGGAGGAAACTGGGACCAGGATATTCCCCCAAACTCAATAGCTGAAACTATTTGACTATAAATTTCAATAAGACTTAACTTACAAGTCTGTAAAAAATCAACAGCAATCTGTTGTCGAAGATAAAATCAGCTGCGACAGCCAAAAAGATGGAGGAAACTGGGACCAGGATATTCCCCCAAACTCAAAAGCTGACACTTTTGCATAAAAATTGTCCAAAGTCTCGAATTTGCACAACTGTAATGAACACATGGCAGCAGTCTTTTGTCCAGGAAAAAATCGTCCTGCACCTCCAACATAGTGGTCGAAGTCTTGACAAGTGGAAGGAACTTTCTGCGAATATATAACAGGCAGACACACAGCAGAAGGAAATCGTAAAATAATGGGAAGGGAGGGTGGGATTAAAAAGGCTTAAAGGTTTCTGAATACTCGTGATGGCTGCTCAAAGGAAATGGTAAAGAACGATAACTCTAAATTCCGAATAAAGGGAAATAACTCTCATGCTCAGAAACAAAGACGCAAATATCAGGAATATTGTACACAACATTTTTAAACTACTGAATATGGCGTATGTCTTCATATGATAAATTAAATTATATTTTAGGAATAATTTTTATTATCAAATAGAAGCATATCAAATAATAACAAAGACCGAAAATTAATTTCACTGTTTGGTTTTAATTAATTATATATACTGAGTAAGTTGTGGCGAATAATGGCCAAGTACTTCGACCTTACGACAGCTAGAAAGATGGAGGAAACTGGGACCAGGATATTCCCCCAAACTCAATAGCTGAAACTATTTGACTATAAATTTCAATAAGACTTAACTTACAAGTCTGTAAAAAATCAACAGCAATCTGTTGTCGAAGATAAAATCAGCTGCGACAGCCAAAAAGATGGAGGAAACTGGGACCAGGATATTCCCCCAAACTCAAAAGCTGACACTTTTGCATAAAAATTGTCCAAAGTCTCGAATTTGCACAACTGTAATGAACACATGGCAGCAGTCTTTTGTCCAGGAAAAAATCGTCCTGCACCTCCAACATAGTGGTCGAAGTCTTGACAAGTGGAAGGAACTTTCTGCGAATATATAACAGGCAGACACACAGCAGAAGGAAATCGTAAAATAATGGGAAGGGAGGGTGGGATTAAAAAGGCTTAAAGGTTTCTGAATACTCGTGATGGCTGCTCAAAGGAAATGGTAAAGAACGATAACTCTAAATTCCGAATAAAGGGAAATAACTCTCATGCTCAGAAACAAAGACGCAAATATCAGGAATATTGTACACAACATTTTTAAACTACTGAATATGGCGTATGTCTTCATATGATAAATTAAATTATATTTTAGGAATAATTTTTATTATAGCCGAACATTACAGCAACTACAATACGTCATTCAAGCTATGGCGGAACATTACAGCGAAAACAATACGTCATTCAAGTTATAGCGGAACATAACAGTAAATACAAAACGTCATTCTAGTTAAAGTGGATCATTACAGCAAATACAATACGTCATTCAAGTTATGGTGGAACATTAAAGCGAATACAACATTCTAGTTATAGAGGAACATTACAGCAAATATATTACGTCATTCTAGTTATAGTGGAACATTACAGCAAATGCAATAAGTCATTCAAGTTATAGTGGAACATTACAGCAAAAACAATACGTCATTCAAGTTATAGTGGAACATTACAGCAAATATATTACGTCATTCTAGTTATAGTGGAACATTACAGCAAATGCAATAAGTCATTCAAGTTATAGTGGAACATTATAGCAAAAACAATACGTCATTTAAGTTATAGTGAATCATTACAGCAAATACAATACGTCATTCTGGTTATAGTGGAACATTACAGCAAATATATTACGTCATTCTAGTTATAGTGGAACATTACAGCAAATGCAATACGTCATTCAAGTTATAGTGGAACATTACAGCAAAAACAATACGTCATTTAAGTTATAGTGAAACATTACAGCAAATACAATACGTCATTCAAGTTATAGTGGAACATTACAGCAAATACAATACGTCATTCTGGTTATAGTGGAACATAACAGCAAATACAATACGTCATTCTGGTTATATTGGAACATTACAGTAAATACAATACGTCATTCTAGTTACAGTGGAACATTACAGCAAATATAGAGTTTAATTCAAATTATAGAGGAGCGTTAAAGCAAGGAGGTTATGTGTAATTTGACACTTAACAGGAAAGAGACACTTAACAGCAAAGAGACACTTAACAGCAAAGAGAATATGTGTCAAGTTCGGAAGTGATACAAATTAAGTCCTTTTTTTTTATCTATGTATCATTCTTTGCATTCTTCAAATATACATTTTCTTTTTATCTATCCTATTCAAGGAAATATAGCTGTATGTATCAGAAAACAAAGGATAGTATCTATTCATTATATATATCACAAAAGCATAATCAAAATCATCAGGTTCGTATTTCTGTATTAAAGTAAATTAATATCATGACGATTTTTTTTTATTATCATAGCCTCGAGTGAACGCCCAATCAGATGCATGAAGCTGGGAGCAAGTTCTGGGCTGTCTGTAGGTATTCTGACATGGAAGCATGGTCAGATAAGACTACCGGACTCTCCACGTCTTGGGATTGAAAGAGATTCTCTTAACAAATATGTCATGAAGGGACAATTCGTCATAAGTGAATATAACAGAAAACAATTTTTTGAATGTGGTGATTCTGGTTCGGCAGTTTTTGTCATGAAGAGAGACGCCCAGCATTATTATCCAGACGCTTGTTTAGGTATCGCCATTGGGTTTCTTGACAAGAAAACTTTTGTCACTCCAATAGGCAGCATTCTCGATATATTGAAAGCAGATAATTTGCCAGAACTCGCCCTCAAGAAGTTTAAGTAAGAATATCAATTCCTCGTACGTCATATTGAAGTATACGGACGCCTACGGTCGTGACACAATTTATATCAATCAATTTCTGTTACATTCCATTTAATCGATTCAGGACGGTCACTAACGGCCGCATTGCAAATCTGTGTTGTATGTTTGTATATCGCCCATTCATGTTTCAGTGCTCTTGGAAACATAATATTTCAAAAACGACAGCTGGAGTGAACGTCAGAGGTTATCATTCAGTGTGCTTACTAGAAATAACTCGTTCATAACTTCTGAGATATAATCTAACTAAATGATAAAGTTACATATTTACGTTTGCTATTTTTTTTACCATGAACATTTAAACTTGTTTACTCTTAGGCAGACAACTGCTTAGGGGAAGTGTCGTCTTCAATATCGACGTCGACAAAACTCCAATGGAATATCTTCTTTGTTATAATAAATGATGCAGTGGTACCCTTTATCTTAAGGGATGAAAAGAAGATCACCATATTACACACCAGCACAAAATAAATCAAGGACAGATGTGTTATGGCATTGTGCAGTTTGTCTCCCCTTTCACATACATGCAGGAATACGTTTTTATTTACTTGTACATGTATCTGTATTTAATACGGAAATACAACCTGTTAATCAAATAATGTTTTTGATGGTTGATTAGGAAGATATGTAAATGTATGTATTTGAATTAAATAAGATGATAGGATAGCGCTATCATTACTTGTTTGAGAATATGCATGTTTTATGAAAATATATAACTGTTTATAAGGATTGTTTTTATAACTGTGTATAAGGACTGCTTTTAGAAACAGATAGTGTATGAAAAACTATCATGAGTGTGTTTATAATTTTGATTCAAACATATTTTATTGCATAAATGAAGCAAACGGATTAGGCACAAGTTATATCAACATTACGAAGGCCCTCTCCACAATAAATTTTACATAAATTGAGAAATTGCATAATTTGATCACAATGAATAACTTTTTATACAATAAATGAAATAATACAACAGATATACATATGATGAGTTAATGTCATATCACATTAACTAGACCTTTGGCTGGATTGTATGTACTTTGCGTGTTTATAAAAGAAATATTTTGGCGTATTGAAGATATGTTATGATCTGATGACATAATATGTTCGTGTCAATAAGATAAACTGATCCTATTATGTCTGGAGTGAGAAACTAATGTGGAGGTAGTAACCCACATTTCAATCCCGGTTACAATAACCTTAATCGGGTAAAATTTCAATTGTTGATCTTGTCATAAATAGTAAAATTGAAATTGAAATACAAACCAATCGTTTACGCATATATTTCACAACAATGATTTTATGACTGGTGCTAATTCCCAGCCCTGATTTGAAGAGCGACGTCATGTGACGAGTCTGTAAATATGTTACAAACCTCGACCTATAAATAGAAAAGTGTTACAAACCTCGACCTATAAATAGAAAAGTGTTACAAACCTCGACCTATAAATAGAAAAGTGTTACAGAACGCTACTAAAAATAGGCCCAGGCAATTTCCCAGCTATTCTGTAATTCTGTTACCTATTACACTACTGAATTCAACTACAAATGAATTATCTCATCAAATTCTGAACTATGTGAATATTGATGATGTCGATTGTGCAAATAATAATTTACTTGAAATTAGATATCACATGAATTGAATCTGAAATGAAATTTGTGTGTATGCTATTTTTATTTGAAGTCCTTCACATTGTGATTCCAAAATGACCCATGCCATCCATGTGTTTATGTCTTGGAAAATTATTAATCTCATTGTAAAATGTCATATAATAAAACAATTGTGGACTTCAGTTTCGGTTTATCCCTGATTTACGGACCTGGTCTGAAAAATATTCACCTCGGCCTTCGGCCTGTTTTTGTGTATGTCCTCTTGTTCTAGACGTTGAATCTTGATCAAAGATGCCAGCAGTAACTTCGATATCGTGAAAATTGTTCAAAATTGTATAGACGCTAATGATACCACCCCTCATTCTTCGGTATGTCAGTGTTGGGATTCCTAATTACTTAAGACGGTCGCTGTAGGACAGATCCTTCAGCCCAGGTATTAGTTTCGTTGCCCTTCGCTGCACCTTCTCAATTGTTTCAATGTCTTAACTTTGTGGGGGCTCCATGCCTTGAAAATCTGTTTAAAAGTTACTTCATCCACATATACAAATGATCGTCTACTAAGCCCCATAATGATTTTTGCTTTGTTTACTGCCTGATCCATGTCAATCAATACTCCAATGTCTTTTGCAGATGAGATATTTTCCAGTCTAAATTAATCTACTCCTGCATTAGCCATTTGGTAACTTCCTTTCCTTTTATTGAAAGTACTTTACATTTAAGAGGCTGAAATTTTAAAAGCCATGTAAATTATCCAGATCTTGTTGTAACACTTTTCGTTCCTCAACGCTCATAATTTCTCTTTATATGTTTGTGTCATCGGCAAACAAGAGGTATTCGACAAGGAACATTCTGGTAGATCCTTTTTGTAGATTACAAATAGTATTGGACCTAGGACACTTCCTTGAGGGATTCCACTTAATACGGGATGGTCTTTGTATGAATTTCAATTTACAATTACCATTTATTTCCTTTGTTTAAGAAAGTTTTCTACCCAATTAGTGACTTGGGTCATTTATGCCGTAAATCCTAGGTTTTCCAATTAGTCTGCGGTGTGTAATCTTGTCAAATACCTTCATGAAATCCATGCAAATGACATCAATCTCCCTTTAATGATCCAAAATATCATATAATCCATCTAACGGCTTATTTCAAAAGCATCAATCAGCTGGCATACACTTTAATAAAAGTGATAAACGTAAACACAATATAACTAGACACTCGCTGTTAAAAATCACACATAGAAAACAAGAGAAAAATAAAATAAAAACACGACATTTGTGAAGTTTGTGTGATAGAAATGATTTTCTACAAGAAAGTGAACAAATCATTTCTGTACAGTGTACTTATTACGGCAACGTATAAGGATCACTATAAAAATCTTGTATGTACAATATATCATCTTGTACGTATAACTCACTATCAGACTCTACAATCCAGCTGTCATCAGGAATGAAAACACCCGTCCTGCCGATTTATTAAACGGTCTCTAGAACGGAGAAGATATCCTCTACCTATAATGTAAAACTTGTACAATCTTCTAGCATTTGTTTTGTTGTAGATTGTTGTTTCATGTAACTTGTCATCAATTAATCTTTTGTGGTAAATATTGAGAAATTGTCTGTGATCGTCATTAGACGCCATGTTTGATACTGAATAAAGTATTCATATGTCACGCTTCAGAAGACACGTGTTCAGAAATATTAAGAATATCTTAGAGGAGCAATAATGTTATTGTTATGTTTTCTTTGTTAATTAAGATTAGGACAATAATGATGTAATACTTGTATCATCCGTAAGTGTTTTTGTAAGTATTTTGTTTTCGTTTAGCTTACCGGCCTTCCCATTATAATACGTTCATGTCACACACATTAGAGTAACTGATAAACTCATCTGCTTCCTGTTCATGTGACCACGTGATCAGTCATACGAGATTTTAATACGTGTGTGAAGTGAGTTTACAAACAGTCAATAGAATATGAAATGCAAACGATTTTGGAAATATTAATATGGAAGTGATGTAAAGAACGAAATTAAGTCGATTTGAACCAATTACAGTTAGATTAAAAACAATACAGCGAGTAAATGAAGTACGTGTAAGCTGTATCAGATGATTCATACGTTAATCTGAGATAAACGTCGCTACAATAAAACAATCAAGTGTTACTAGTATATGGAATAGTGTAATTCTAATCTCATATATAATTATATTGAAGTTATATAAACTATGTACGTCTTCAGATATCATAAACATAAAACAAATATTTCAAGATGTAACAAACAGTGTACATGATGTAACCTTGCAGAGTTAAGACATGGATTCTAGTTTTTACCCCACTTTACATTTTTATCAGATTTCAGAACATGTACGAAATATACTACGAAATAGCTACATTTCTACTGTACAGTCCTAAGATAAAAGAGCCAACCAGGCATGATGTTATGGACATGATCAAAACTAGTTTGATATGAACTACGAGCAAAAAGACAGACAGACAGACAGACATACAGATTCTTTATCTCCTCTGGATAGTTTGTTTGTTTGTTTGTTTATGTTTAACGGCCAATCGACGGCTGTGGTCATTAAGGGCCATGGTGATTTTTTTTAACAAACATGTGAGTAGCGAAGATAGAATCAGATAAAGAGGTTAATTTTAAAAGCATTCGCATTGTATGTGTAGATAATAAAAAATAAAAAAAGGGGTTAAAATAATAAAAGAGATAACGAATAGATGATATGGAATATGCGATATATATATAACGTCAAAAATGGTAAGATGGGTTAAAAGACATCAGAGTCTATAAAATAGCCCGATGTCTTTCAAATAGTAAAATAACGCCTTCGAATCCACGGAACTGAAAAGTGTTTTCATATCCGGGACTAGAAAGTAGTTATCACGAATGTGTTTAAAATCGGAACATTCTATTACATTTCTGTTAGACCAGCAAGTATGGAAGTGGAAGGAAACGAGACTCGCATCATAGTACATGTCAAACGTCAAGTTCAGCTATATATTTGTTTGTTTGTTTGTTTATGTTTAACGGCCCATCGACGGCTGTGGTCATTTAGGGCCATGGTGATTTATTTATTTATTTTACTTTTTTAACAAACATGTGAATAGCGAAGATAAAATCAGATAAAATGGTTCATTTTAAAAGTATTCGCATTGTATGTGTAGATAATTGAAAATAATAAAAGGGGGTTAAAATAATAAAAGAGATAACGAATAGATGATATGGAATATGCGATATATATATAACGTCAAAAAGGATAAGGTGGGTTAAAAGACATCAGAGTCTATAAAATAGACCGATGTCTTTCAAATAGTTAAATAATGCCTTCGAATCCACGGAACTGAAAAGTGTTTTCATATCCGGGACTCGGAAGTAGTTATCACGAATGTGTTTAAAATCGGAACATTCTATTAAAAAATGCTCCACTGTAAATGGAGTGTCACATGCGTGGCATGAAGGTATATCTTCTCGTTTTAAAAGGTACGAATGAGTAGGATATGTGTGCCCAGTGCGGAGCCGAGCGAGGACAACTTCCTCTCTACGATCTTTCCGACTGGGAATAGATGTTTTAAGTTTCGGTTGTATCTTAAAAAGTTTGTTGTTGGTCTCCAGAGACCAGCGTTTCTGCCATTCATTTTGAATGGCTGTACGAATAGTAGGTTTAAAATCTGTGTATGGTAGTTTGATATTTGTTTGTTCGAGATTCAATGCATTTTTTGCTTCCCTGTCAGCAAATTCGTTGCCTTTTATTCCGACATGGCTCGGAATCCATAGTAAAGTTATTTTAGACTTTTTTAATATACGAGATATTCGATGAGCAAGGTTTTGTACGATTGTGTTTTTAGGATCTCGTAACTGTAAACTCTGTAGGACAGATAGAGAGTCTGAACAAATAATTGCCTTTTTAATGCGGTGTTCATCGATATGGTCGAGGGCCAAACCAATGGCGCATGCTTCAGCAGAAAAGATGGAGGCGCCGTCTGGTAGTCGGACTGAAGTGCAAGTATTGGCAGTACAGCAGGCTGCTGCCACTTTCTCACCTTCTTTGGAGCCATCGGTGTAAAGTTGTGTATGAGAAGGGTAATTCGAAATGCATTCCCGAAAGGAGGATTTGTGTTCTTCGGGCATAACACTTGATTTCCCTCGCTCATGTAATGTAAAGTTAAAATCGGGGGTTTGAATGGTCCACGGAGGAACATCAGATATGTTAAATTCAGCTATGTCCGTCAATTTTATGTTGAGTTCTTGCAGGAAATTCAAAATTCGGATACCAAATGTTGGCAGAAGTTTTTGGTTTTGCGTAAATATGTTTTGGTATTTGGGGTTGAATACTTGGTTGAAAGCAGGATTTTTAGGGTTTGATTTTAATTGAGTTGCAAATTGTAATGAAAGTTTTATTCTTCTGTCATAAAGGGATGGTTCATTTGCTTCCACGTCCACTCAGCTATATAGACAAATTGCTTCTTGATGATTATGGGGATGTATTGCCACAAGATGGCAGTGTTCTAGTTTCACCTACGTTGACCAAACTTGCTAAAGTTTTAATGTATCTTGGGTAAGTAGGAGTGTTAAAATCTTAATTCGGGCCTCGTGCCCCACTATATAAGAATGCTCCAGACCAAATTAGAATAAAATTCCAAAATCCTACGGTTAGAAGAAGAATTTCAAAGGTTTTTACATTTGGCTATGCTCCCAGGGAGTCCAAACCCACCAAAATTGAGTCCCCTTGGCCAAAGGATGCTCCAGACTAAATTTAGTCGAAATTTGCCAGGTCGTTCAGGACTAGTAGCGTTTTAAAGGAAAAGATTATGGACGGACGACAGACTCTGCCCCATGGCATAAGCTTACTTGCCTTTCGGGCAGGTGAGCTAAAAAACGATCAAAAAACAGCTAGATCGGGTATTATGATATATCGGTTATTATGATAGTTTTCTCTGGCAAATAGAATAGTATATTTTCATGGGAAAATTTGCAATAACAAAAAATATTACGAATAGATGATATGGAATATGTGATATTTAAGCATTGAACAAGCGCGCATTATGATTTGTTTGCTTGCAAAGCTGTCATTCAAATAGATCATAAATACCATACAAAAACAGTTCAATACTTATATTTACGTTTTCTCTGCCTCTTATGTTCTTTTTTAACTTATAATTTATATTTAAAATTAAAAATGCCCGCCTTATCGACAGTCCACACAATTTCGTTCAATAGTTTGAACAGCGTATTATCGCGTGCTGATTGGCAAACAAAGTAGTACTTTGAAATTTTAACAAACACTTCAATTTTATTCCACAATTCAGTATCAATACCATTGCGTATGATATGTTTATAGGGTGAATTAAGTTTATCAATAGAACTATGAGCTGAAAGTTAGATTTGAAATTGATTCGATTTTTCCCCGGAACAAATTTCGCGCATGGACATATACAGTGAACACCGTAAATCCGACCTTGCCCTCCACGAGTGAGTTATTTTTGGAAGTTTATTTGACATGTCGTCAGAAACTAAGGAACCGTGGATGCGAGACGCGTGAAACTGATAGCGTTTGAAGTGAGTGATCTTGCGACGGAGCACAGGTTCGCTACAAATGTCTGAAATGTTTATGTGTGCTGTGACTCATATCAGTATGTGTCAGTAGAACTATAGAATATGTGTATTTCTGGCATTTATAACGAACCCCTGTTGATCAGTGCAGTGTAACAGACGATATTTCTGATAAATTGCATGAGCGTTAAAATTATTTTAATTGCCGGCATTGGTGATTTCAACCGATGTGCATTTTGTACGATATTGCAGACCTTGGTCTTGTTTTCGTTGTAATAACATTTTTTTTTATTTTTATTTTTATTTTGCACATACATTTACAATGACATTGTCAAATCTCACAATGCCCAGGAATATTTCAGCAGCCGTCATGTTTATTTATATGGGATATTGTAGTTCCGGTCAGTGTTGTATTAATACGCTAAGAATTGTGTCTCGTGATGCATGGTAATTAAAGTCCCATCAACGACACAGCTTTCAAAGAGGCTATATAGTGACAATGCCATGCAAATGTAAATATATATATATAACGTCAAAAAGGGTAAGGTGGGTTTAAAGACATCAGAGTCTATAGAATAGACCGATGTCTTTCAAATAGTTAAATAATGCCTAAAAAGAGTTTTCATATCCGGGACTCGAAAGTAGTTATCACGAATGTGTTTAAAATCGAAAAATTCTATTAAAAAATGTTCCACTGTAAATGGAGTGTCACATGCGTGGCATGAAGGTAGATCTTCTCGTTTTAAAAGGTACGAATGAGTAGGATATGTGTGCCCAGTACGGAGTCGAGCAAGGACAACTTCCTCTCTACGATCTTTCCGACTGGGAATAGATGTTTGAAGTTTAGATTGTACCTTAAAAAGTTTGTTGGTGGTCTCGAAATACCAGCGTTGCTGTCATTCATTTTGAATGGCTGTACAAATAGTAGGTTAAAAATCTGTATATGGTAGTTTGATATTTGTTTGTTTGAAATTTAATGCAGTTTTCGCTTCCCTGTCAACACATTCGTTGCCTTTAATTCCGACACGACTCGGAATCCATAGTAAAGTTATTTTAGACTTATTTAAGATACGAGATATTCGAAGAGCAAGGTTTTTTTATGAGTGTGTTATTAGGATCTCGTAACTGTAAACTCTGTATGACAGATATTTAGTCAGAACAAATAATCGCCTTTTTAATGCGGTGTTCATCGATATGGTCGAGGGCCAAGCCAATGGCGCATGCTTCGGCAGATAAGATGGAGGGGCTGTCTGGTAGTTGAACAGAAGTGCAAGAATTAGCAGTACTGCAGGCTGCTGCCACTTTCTCACCTTCTTTGGAACCATCGGTGTAAAGTTGTGTATGAGAAGGGTAATTCGAAATGCATTCCCGAAAGGAGGATTTGTGTTCTTCGGGCATAACACTTGATTTCCCTCGCTCATGTAATGTAAAGTTAAAATCAGGTGTTTGAATGGAGGAACATCAGATATGTTAAATTCAGCTATGTCCGTCAACTTTCTGTTGAGTTCTTGCAGGAAATTTGAAATTCGGATACCAAATGTTGGCAGAAGTTTTTGGTTTTGCGTAAATATGTTTTGGTATTTTGGGTTGAGTACTTGGTCGAAAGCAGGATTTTTAGGGTTTGATTTTAATTGAGCTGTAAACTGTAATGCAAGTTTTTTCTTCTGTCATAAAGGGATGGCTTATTTGCTTCCACGTACAGGCTTTTTACAGGTGTTGTTCGAAAAGCTCCAAGGGCTAGACGGAGCCCTTGGTTATGGATTGGGTCTAGCATCTGCAGGTACGAACTGCGCGCCGACCCGTATACCATAGAACCATAATCTAGTTTTGTTCGAATAAGTGATCTGTATAGGCGTAAAAACATTCCATGGTCCGCTCCCCAATCAGTATGAGAAAGGACTCGTATAATATTAACCCTCTGGAACACTTATCCTTCAGATACTTTATATGTGGTATGAAAGAGAGTTTCGAATCAAAAATGAGACCGAGAAATTTAGTCTGTTCAACAACAGGAAATCTAGTGCCATCGAGTGTAAGATTTGGGCCATTGTGTGCTTTTCGTTTTTGACAGAAATGCATGCACAGATCTGTTACAGATCAAGAAGTCATCCACAAATAACGACCCTTCTGTTGATTGACCAAGACATTTGACTTTATCATTGATTTTAAGGTCAAACAGGGTGACTGATATGATTCCATCCTGTGTTACTCCCATTTCCTATTTAGACGTTTCAGAAAAAATTGAACCAACACAGACTTTGAAGTGTCTATCTGATAGGTAATTAAATATAAAATTTGGAAGGTTTCCACGAACGCCAAGGTAGTGAAGATATTTCATGATGCCACACTGCCATGTAGTATCATAGACCTTCTCAAGATCAAAGAATACGGCGACAAGGTGTTCCTTCTTTACGAAAGTCTCTCGAATGAATGTATCTAATCTGATGAGATGGTCATTTGTCCCTCTTCTGTTTCAAAAACCACTTTAAAGAGGAGATATTATATCGTTGGCATCAAGAAACATAACCAGTCTTGTGTTTATCATTCGTTCTAAAGTTTTACATACACAACTAGTCAGAGAAATAGGACGATAGTTGTTTGGGTCAGTAGCATCCTTTCCCGGTCTTGGGATAGGTATAATTGTGGAGTTCTTCCACGAATCGGGAATCTTTCCGGAAGCGTAAACTTGGTTGAATATATAAAAAAGGCATGTTAGTGATGAGTCCGGTAAGCGCTTTAGAAATTGATATGGAATATCATCAGGACCTGAACCAGAGTCCTGTGATTTTCGAAGCGAATCAACAAGTTCTGGTAGGGTAAATTGCTCATTACAACTTTCTTTGTTTGATAATTTGAAATTGAGCCGTGTCTTTCTCTTTTTTTCTTTAAAGACTGGAATTTTCGGGAGTGGTTTAAAAGGGATGAGTTTTTAGCTATGTTTTTTGCAAATGCATCAGCAATTTCAGACCTAGATGAAAAAAAATGTTTTTATTAATGAGGTGGAGGGATGTTGATTTTTTCTTTTTCCCACATATTTTCCGAATCATATCCCATACTTGGATACATATTCTCTCCAGTTGTTTCTTTTGTCAATTTTAATTGATCGCCGAGCCTTTGCCCTTCGCATTTTAAAATCACTGTAGTTTGAAGCAGTTGGGCAATTCAAGTAACGTCTTAGAGCAGCTGCCCGATTACTGCGTGTTTTAAAAGTCTTCTGATAAAAGGAACTTCTTCTGGATTTTTGGAGCGGATTTTGGAATTATCTTTTGGGCAATAGAAGTGAGTGTTTCAGTAAAAGTTTTGATTGGGTCGTCGAGGTTAGTAAACTTTTCTGTGGTTAGTTTCTCATTGCACATGCGTTGGAATTGGACCCAGTCTGCTTTGTGCATATTCCATCGAGGAAGAGGATCATCAAGAGGAGTCACAATATTATTAAGAAAAAAATGGGAAGTGGTCACTCCCACAAAGATCTTTATTTACCTTCCAGTCATAATCAAGTAGAATAGAAGGATGGCATAATGATAGATCAATGTGGGTACGAGAGCCTGTAGCAGGGTGTAAATAGGTAGGGGTATTGTTGTTAACAAGTTGTTTTTATCTATAAATTCCTCAATACGTGTTCCCCTATCGTCTGTGTCATAAGAGCCCCACAGGCTATTATGACATTAAAATCACCGCGGATTATTAATGGTGTTGGGAGCTGGGAGACGAGATTATTGAGTTGCTCACAAGTGAAAACAAAAATTGAACAGACGGTTATTTGTGTAATGTTGCAGAGACAGCAACAGCCTGTAAATTTGTGTTTAACTTGATCATTCTGTGAGGAATATTTTTATGGACAGCTACCGCTGCGCCACCTGCTGCTCTGCTAACTACAGTTGGAATGTTAGTGTACAGTGAGAAATTTCTAAGAGTGATTGGGTTTTTGAGCATGATTTCTTGTAGACAAAAAAATTGCGGGTCTAAATTCTTTTGATAGATTCTGAAATTCTTCTATATTTGCCTTTAATCCGTGGATGTTCCATTGGATAATTGTATTATTTATTTTTTGTTATCTTGGCTGGATTTCGACGGAGTCGAAGCACAAAGGGCTGAGGCATTCGTCTCCATCTCATCATCGAAATCCAGTAGGACATGGAACCGGTTTGTCGGGTCCTCTGATCCATTGCAAAATGTGACATTCAGATCGGGCCCATCAGATTTGCCCTTGGCTATTTTTTTCGTTTTTTTCTTAGGTCTGTTGGTTGGTGATATTGCCTCTGACCTCAATTGGGATCGAGGTACAGAGGTAAAGGAGCGAGATCGCTGCGAACGCATATGTGCCCTAGGTGGCATGGGCCAACCTTTGAAAGGTTTTCTCCTGAAGAGGAAGGTGTTTTTGATGGTGGTGATGGTTTTGATTGTGGTGCTGGTTTTGATGAAGATGCTGGTTTTGATGAAGATGATGTTTTTGATGGTGATGCTGCTTTTGACTGTTTGTTGGTTTTTGTTGGTTTTCGTATAGTCGTGAACGGGATGGATTTTCAGCCATGTCTGGGACTTGTGAGCCCCAGGCAAGTATGTCTGCAGATACTTGAACAGAAGCATCCTTGACTGCGACATTGCCAACCGGCGACCGGACTTTCGTCACTTGTGCATATGAGGGAGCAGCCACGACCGTGCTGAAGGAGACATTTCGGGTATATTTGAACCGCAATATCTCTCTCGCGATTCCAGGCAGGACAGTCTCGAGACGAAGCAGCATGCTTTCCCTCACAATTGACACAACGCAGGTTGGCAATATCACAGTCGCTTTGGTCCTCATGACATTCACGACCACAATACTGGCAAACGGTCTTCCGCCTACATCTTTTTTCATGATGCCCGTACTTATGGCAATTACGGCATCTTAATGGATTAGGGCTGTAGACGGAGACACTGCACCTTTGGTAACCAATCACTACGGCCGAAGTTAGTGATGGGGTAGCAAAGGTCAGTACAAACGTGTCTGTTGGAACCAACTTGTTGTTCTTCTTGGACAAAATCCGTCGCACCTCGGAGACTGGGATCTCCTCCTCCTGGAAGTACTCCAGTATGGCGGCATCAGTGTCATTGTGCAGGGCGGGGCATCTGATTACCCCCTTGCTGCTGTTTAGCGTCCGCAACAACCAGCATCAAACTCTCCCACTCGTCATCAGCCAATTGGACGCGCGCACGACTTCCCAATAGAAAATCTACATGCAACCTCTTCAATTTCATTTGTCACTGATAGTAACATAAGATCCACTAATTTCCAGCTGTAATGAGGAAACTTTGCACACAAACTCAGGATTGGATTAGGACCTTCCATTGTACCTTTTTAACTCTGGAAGAGGGACCATGTTTCCATTTATCATAATACCAATACGACACAACATTTTTAATAAACCTTTTCCATGAATTCTTTGGATATAACACATAGTCTGTGATTTGTTCTATAAGAAACATCTCGTTTTGAAATTTCGTCATTACTTGATAAATGTTCGTAATAAAACCCATTTTCCGTTTAAGCGTGTTTCCATATATAAAGCTACATAGCCTTACGTTGAATACCAGGTACCACACAAGTGACGTACCACCGTTTGCAAGTTTATTCCAAAAGTTCAGTTTTCTATTTTCAACTTCACTCCATAGATCCATCAGACCCGTACACTGCGAGGTAACGGCGGTGGACGATCTTTGCGGAGACCAACGCACCGCCTGCACGCGTACCTCAAAGTTTTTTTTACACGAGTCAATTATGCCTTCATCGTCTTTCAGGTTGTAGGTGAAACTAGACCCCGCGTAGATGGTCCTAGTAACCCATGATAGTTCTTTCTCACCAAGATGAACAGTGCGATTGATTTTCAATCTCTGGCGATTTAGTGTAAACTGCATGGCGTTACTCTTTTGGGGATTATAATTAAGCCGCCACTTGCATGAATATCTGTGCACAATGTCTAATTCCTTTTGAAGGTGGTCCATGGAAACGGCCAGAACCATGGTATCGTCCGCTAGAAGAACACCTGGTATATACACATTTCCCACTTTCAGTCTATGATTGTAATTGTCGAGTTCAGCTATTAGATCATTTATTACTATCAAAAAACACCAAGCGGACAAAGTTCTTCCCTGACCGACCCCTAGTCCGAATTATTCTGACGTTTTATCGACTTTTTTTTTATATCGGTCTGTCGTCGATTAACGTCAGAACTGATATTTTCTAAACAAATCGTCACTTTCACACACATATCGCATACACGATCGGTTATATAGCTTTTAAAGGTATTATCGAAGTGTTCTTTTTCGAGTGGGCTTGTCAGCCGGCTATAATGATACCTCCATGCGTCTCGAACCAGGTCCAGATCGTGAACTACAGTACCATTAACGCGGAGTTCCGATGAACCGTTACCCGCCCTATTCCCACGCCTAGCCCTCCCAGCTTGATAAAATGAACCCGTGTCTTTTTCGGCATATCGACCAAGTTTTCGAAGTTGCTCTTGCTCATATTCGGACCTAGCTCTATCAAGCTCGTTTGTAAACAACCTCTTGACGTGTTTATATCTTGTATAGGAAGACTGTCCCCTAGGACGACCTTCAGATACCCAAATTGACCTTGTATGCCTCATGTCCTCGTGCAACGCTTTCACATTCCCACTGTCCCAATATGGTTTGAGGTAGTGTTTATATTCTTTATGCGGAAGTATAAAATCAGCCGCAGTTTTCATACATTTTACAAGGTTTTTGATACAACAATCAGCCTCACTCTCTATACCGTTACCGATGTCATATGAACGTAGGGAGGCTTCAACAGCTGCCTGATATTTTTGAATATGTGCCGCTGTTGCCCTTTCCAATTGACAGTACGTAATGGGATGCTTTTTGCTATACAGTTCTGGAATTTTACACAAACCTATTTGTACAGGAACATGATCCGACACATTGAGAAAATGCTCATCACAATTGCGGCAAAAATGCTGTTTAGTAATATATGATCAATCATACTAACGTTTAAACCATTACCGGTAACAAACGTGTATTCTAGACATGTGGACCACGACTGAGTGTTAGCCGATATCAACAACCTTTCCGACATAACTTCTTCCAATATTTTACCTCTGTAATTTGCTACATCGTGATTCTTTTCGCAATACGTCTTTGAAATATGAGCATTAAAATATCCCATTACGATAACAGTCCCCCCTTAACAAGCCTATCGTAAACGCCAGACAGCGTATCGATAGTGTCGTGATAATCACGCTGGTTAGAGGAGGGTAACAGGACGATGATGAATAGCAAAGTACCACTTGTCTGGATTCTGATGCTCATTACTCTGTCGTTACCTTCACTGTGAAGCGCGGTAGCCCGCAGACGCGTGTTCCATATGATAGCGACGCCGCCAAAACTGCGGTTCCATCTGTTATTTCGATTGTCAGAAATCCGGCTATCGTGTCTTGCATATGACTTAAACTGTGTGTCTATGGAATCAAACAAGCTTACTTGTTCCAACAGCCACGTCAACTTCCGCTAACGTTTCACAAATTCCAGGGGTGTAGAGAGCGAAAGTGAGAAACTGTGGCAACGGTACGGGGATCCTTAATTCATTTTGATAAAGCAGTGTGTGATGACTTCCTATCACGGGGTTATCGACAGTGTCGTCCTGTTTAAAATACACATGACAGACGAGGATAGTATGTGTCCTGTAAGATAAACTTATTTGTCGTTTTGAAATAAGTATCTGAATTTAACGCAGGCATATCTGCCTCTATGTTCAGATCAAAGTCCATATTGGTCCATGTGAAGCCTTATCCGTTGACTTATATATCTTTTGTTTTAAACATATGATATTGTAATGTATATACAATGGAGTTGTGCACAAGTTTTAACAACTTATATTAAGCCCTTTCCCTACAATATATTACCATAAATTATCAAGATTGCATAATACATATATATTTACATTGACTTTAATTGAGAGAGAGAGAGAGAGAGAGAGAGAGAGAGAGAGAGAGAGAGATTAGTTGGTAAACATGAATAAGTGCAAGAAAATATACTCAAACTATGTTAGTATCTAGAATAAATTGCTGACACCAATTGAAGTAAGAAGATACAAGAAATATGAATGCTAACTATAAGGTTAGACTTCAACAGCGAGTGAAATCTACGATGAGACCAACAGTACGCGAAATACGTCCGTATAGCGGCTTGACCAAGTGTAGACTACCCTCGATATTGTCACAAACGGCAGCTCATCACCTTCGGGCATACAGAGAAGTCGGCTCGGCCACTTTACAAGTGCATTATCACAACACTCTTCCCCGTTTAAAAAAATAGAAGGTTTTCTGGTACAAGAACCTCCAATGGAAGATTCAATCACCTGCCGCTTTGCAACAGCCTGACTGTGAGCCACCGGGTACATTGTACAATAGTGTTTGAGGTGGCGGCTTCTTCCGAGCAGCATGTTCCGGTTCTTTGTCCAGAGAGGACGGACGCATGCTTGTTTTTCTCTCAGATGGGGAATTGGCATACTCTTCAGCCTCAAAACCTACGTGGGTACGCCTGTCGCATAGGCTTCGATTCGCCCGTTTCTATCCGGTGCTAGATATCCCCTCGAAACAGTTCCAGGTCAAAATCGCCATCAGCAAAGACTTCCCGAAGGCCAACGAAAGTTCGGCAACCCTCGATGCCTGATCTGGAGACAACTTTCTTGTCGAATGATCAAATAGAACAATCAATTACGCAGGACGTGCTGATCTTGCCTTCTGCAGTCGGTCATTAAATGATCCATTCTGTTCCAGTTGAACTTCCCTAACCTTCAGTAACGAAGGCGCCATCTTATCCTCTTCAGTTACATGCTTGACCTCCACATCAGTCCCTAAGCTACAACCGTTGTTTGAGGTAATGCATGTATCGGTAGGGTTACATAGTTTGAAGGACATGTTGTCACTGTCTTTCCGTAAAGCGGCGGGAACAAGAAGGCTATTTATGTCCCTGTACGGCTGAACTTCCAATTGACGTCCCTTGGGACCGTCTACTAATTTTGCCTGTGCAGAGTTAAAGGATGCCGGGGACACTAGTTCTACCCCTTATTCTCTAGTCGAAAACTTGGGTTTCACCTTCATTCGGATCTTTGAAGCACATCGCAGGATAGGATTTAACTCTAACATCTAACTCCACAGTATACGCCGACAGATTGATTATGGCCCTGTGTTTGTCCAGGAAATCGAGTCCTAGGATCATCTGGTTCGAGATATCAGCAACCACTACAGACATTCTGTCACGAAGAGAACATAACTCAATGAATTTTGTGTCCACAATACGACCGCTGATCCTTGAGTCTTTCCCAACCCCATGCAAACAGATTTCCCTAGAACGAGTAGGTCTCAGGTTCAATGAGTTCAATATTTCAGTACTAATGACAGAGACCTGAGTAGCTACAACGGCTTGACATTCTTTACCGTTAAGTTTGACCAGAAGTAACAGTGTCTTTCTCTGTCGCAAATCGTTATCACCAACGTGATGGTCACTACACAACTTTGGACTAACTAATGTACTTTGAATCAAACGACTGTTGTGTGTTAACAATACATCTAGTGATGTAGAGCTATTTGTAGTTATACGTGTAGGTTCTTTTATCATACTTTTAATATTATACTTTGTTAAGAGCTTAGAAAGATGAGAGTTAGGTCGTAGTTTTAACATATCGTTATTTATATCACCTGTAATAATTATATCTAGTGTTGTGTTTGTTGCATTTTCAAGAATTGTATCTAATTTTGTCCAGTACTCAACATTTGCATCAGGGGGTCTATATATACACCCAAGTAATAATTTAGGATTCCCTGCACAAACTTCAATCCATAATATTTCAATGTCATCATTCTCTAAATCATGTCTCCTTTTGGTTAAAACTGTATCTTTATAATATATTAAAATGCCCCCTCCAAATCCTGTTAATCTATCCCTCCTATGTGGTTCACCAGGATGTGAATCAATCATAATGTCATTACTATGTATTTCCTGATTGAGATGTGTCTCTGTCAAACAGATAATATCATTACTTGCAAATTCTGCTTCAATTATATCAAGTTTGTTACGTACTGATCTAACATTAAGATGGATTATTTCAAGATTGCCCTGGGGCCCAGGATTTAATTCTACATCATTACTTAAAATAACTATTTTACTAAGGATAAACATTTTAAAACTATTGTTGTTAATTAACATCACTGAATAAGGCAAAACCTAAAAATAAGATGCCCGTGTATCTCAGTACATATATTTAGGTGCATATCAACCGTTTTCAAACTGACAATATTTACTCAGACACACGGGCAATGTATAATGGTAAGGTGGTTGGAGATGATGACTATGATAACATGAGTTATTTACATGTACATGATATGAGGCATATAGTTTTAATATAAAAGAAAATTTGCATCTATATGTAAGAAAGAAGTAGGTTAACATATATACAAAAAGACAACAAAAATGCCAGTGTCATACCGACAAAGTTTAACTCACTTCAAAACAAGATCATCATATCATCGTTTATGTGGTTCCTGTCATGATCAACGTAGCATCTCCTTTTGACACAGATGCTGAAAAATGGGGTTTGTGCAAGCACAAAGGAGACCAAGATCCAGATTCAAAGCATGCTTGCCATAGAGAGGATTAGGCGATATAAATAAACTGTTACTATTTATAGTAACACACAGATTAGGCAGAAAAGATTACCAATAAAAAGTAAGCCCATGACACGTGTAGGGTTTTTAACGTATGTAAACACAGATAGGAGAGTGTTATTTTTATTTTGGGAATATAAAAACGTTGATGTTTAACCATCACAGTCAAGGTATGTTACGACTTTGACCTGACGCAATAGGTTATTACGATGTCATGAGTTACACTGATATCAGGTAACTACATGTAAATAGAGTGATATTACTGTGTATATGCAAGGGAATGATACACTCATCATGACAGGATATCCGTAATGGAGTCTTCGTGTTGATATATAGACTACTGGAAGTACGTATATTAATGTATTTATAATGGAGGAGTAAGGGTTTCATAAACTCAAAACAATATTTATATATACAGATTTAGTGACAATTCTATAATTAGATACTATGATCACTGTAGAGAACGATCTTACACAAATAAACGTGTGTACCTGTGTACCTCACACAAGCAATAAAAATGCAGGTAGATCCATTCACACAAACGTATACGTCTCTGCCAAGAGGTACCCGTAAATTGCATAATTAACAATTAGATATTTATATTCACATATTTAACGTTGGTGTTATTTCACAGACATTTCACAGATAGTGACTGATTTGAAGGAGCGTTTTGCGCAATGATGTACTCCTTCATACAAATAAATATATATGCAGATATATACATGGGTACTTAGAATTAGGATGGGAACATCTGAAAGCATATTGCATTTGCTTGTTTCAGCTGAGCACACACACATACTATACACATACACATAATATACACACAGTTCTGTTTAACATGTAATGTTGTTATAATAAAATATTGAATATATTGACATACAACAGTACACACATGTTCACTTCTGAACAATATATATAACCACGGATATCTAAGTCCGTGATATAACATTATTTTTAACTGAGATAAATTCTTAGGGGTAGTGCTGAATTCCATAATTCATTATTTGGAATTTATTTGAGAGATTATAAGATAATGCTTTAGGTTAGGTTACATAATAAATTATATACCCGGATACATGCTTGACATCACATTCGTAGCTAAATTAATTGAATAACGGGTTGTGAGAGTTACACACACAATCAATCAATAAATCAGTAAAACTTTATTTAAATTTGATTGAGATCATAATTGTCACTAAGCCATAATAAACAAATTATTCCTAGTGGAATGAAAGTTGACCATAAGTAGTAGGCTACTTGGAATGGTCCTGGTCTATGAGCTAAGTAGATGATCCACAAGATTTCTGGGTAGAGTTTGAATCCTTAACAAGGGGGGAGAACGTGTTGGATGTTGGAATACCTCGGCCTTTGTTGGGAGTTGATGTGACAGGTCCAGGGGAGGACTTTGTACCACGTGTCACTTGAGCAAACGAGATCTTTGAAGGAGCAACGAGTTGATGTTTAGTGCCACGGTCACGATCAGCTAGCGTCCTGGGACGACTACGCCGGATGGGAGGGGGAGGGTCTGGATAGGATGCAATCTCCCGTAGTGATGTAACCTGTGTGCGCGTTCCGTCCTTGTGGCGCAATACTATACGTCCATCCTGGGTCCAAGTTCCGCTTATACAGCCGGATGACTTCATAAATCTGGCCTTAGTGAAAACTGAGGCTCGCTGTTTGGTGAGGGCCTCGTTGATGTAAAATGGCGGAGGCGTATGTGCCTCTGGTGATGACTTTTGACTGGCATTGGATGCTTCGTTCACATAGGGTGAAAACAGAGAGAATCTCGCACCGTACACCTGGGCTCGGATGTTATAAGAAATAAATCTTACAATAATGTCACGGGGGCGGGATGGGGACTTGGGTCCAACCCGATGGGATCTAGTGATGTCCCCTTGAGTAACCATTACTCCTAGTGTTTCATTACACAGGTTTAAAATGATTTGGTCAGTGTTCTCAGAACTACCCTCGTTGTCGTGTTCAGGGATGCCTCTGAGCTTTAGACAATTACGTCTCGAATATTGTACCATGTCATCAACTCTCGTCTCTAATGTAGCAAGCTGGTGATGCAGATTCGATATACCGAGACTAGATAATAGGGTGTCTTTAAACAGGGCATTGTCTAATAACTGGGTGACAACCTCTTGGATAACAGAGGGGTCGGTGATACCTTGGATTAGTTTAACACTGTCCATAAGTTGAGGTGACAAACTTGAGGCTGCAGTAACATCCATATTTGTTAAATAAAATTGTTCAATAGAGTTGAGTAAAAAATTCAAGATGGTGGCCTATGGTCAACAAAGGAGAGTGGTCAAGAATAGTCAATTACCTTAATTATCGATGTTTTGAGATGAGTTCATGTTCTCAACTTGAAGAAAATCATCACTTGTCAATATGTTGACATATAAAGGTGATTATTAACGGATAATATCCACACAAGCATGATCAATCGATTAAATTCTCACACCATTTTTAGCTTGCGTCCTTCCGTTCCGGCCACCGGAAGCAGTTTTTTGCAGTTATAGCACCTTTCACTAACGCAAGAGTGTTATCAAGTGTGCTAGGGGCCTTGTCTATAACTGCAAGGGCTTATCAAGCAGGCCTTTCAGAAAGCTGTCAACGGCCATACTCTGTACAAATTCTTCCTGTGCTCCAGTATAACCGCCAGAAGCCAGCTCCTGAGCTCTCTCTGCATATTCCTCAACGGTTTCCTCCGAGCTTTGACGGTACTCTGCCATCTAACGTCTAACAATGTGGGGAAATCCTGTTTCCAAAACGGTTTGCTAAGTTCAGAGCAAAGGACAATATAATCGTATATGGAACGGCCGGGAGCTGAAAAACGTTAAGGCCTTGCCACGGAGGTTCTCAATAAGCTAATCCAGCCTTTGTCTATTTGACCAGCCGTATCGGTCACTAATGTGAAAGATTTGAACTAAAAATGGTTTCCATTCAGTCCTACCGTCATATGTCTTGATCTTAACCCTGTCTTTCTCATCCCTCACCAGTTTCTGTCCCCACTTTCAAAACCCTGACTTTTAAAAGGATTTGTATCATTAGCCCCTTGTCCCGATTCGGCCTTCTGATTGTAAATAGACTTCGGGGCAAGTCCCTCCACTGTGTCAAACAAATGCCCAATGCCAGGTTTGTCTCTGGTTTCGATAGAGCCACCCGAAGTTGCTCATCCTTTACCCTAAGCTGACGGCCAAAATCTTCCCGTATTTCATCTATTTGCTTCTTTACTTCCATTTCTCTTCTCGCTAGTTCATCCTCCTTTATCCTTAACTATCAACCCCACTATCCTCTCCAACCTGGCCCCCAGCCCAATGGACACTAATCCCGTATTTATCAGCGGGTTCCACATATAATGCTCGGTACGCATGGAATCCCCTTCAAATGTCCTATGTCAGCGTATTGTCACACTCATCCCGCTTTGGAATAATGGCCTTATCCCTGCTACATATGTAGGACCTATCCCATTAATGCCGACCGGTTCATCAAAAGTTGCTGCGTTGATATTGAGTGACATGTTAAAACGACACCCGTTCAAAACCGGCGCAAAGCAATATATATCTCAACTGAGCGTGTACTCACAGCACAACGGCCCCGGGCTATAACACCGACGCGTGGCGTGGTTATAAACAGTTACCGATTGGTGTGTATGTAAACGCGTACGGAGATATTTACAGCTGTAAACGATGTTTAATTCTGACACATATTGTAGTAAGAAGCTACAAGTAATATGAATGCTAACTGCGAGTGTAATCTACGATGAGACCAACAGTACGCGAAATACGTCCGTATAGCGGCTTGACCAAGTGTAGACTACCCTCGATATTGTCACACACGGCAGCTCATCACCTTCGGGCGAGTCGACCTGCTCATCGAGCATACAGAGAAGTCGGCTCGGCCACTTTAAAGTGCATTTTCACAACAATATGACAATTCATTATTACCGTATAGTAGTAGCTGCAAGTTACGTGGAATGAAATTATTTAATTCGCGGTAGAGTTTAATTCTCTGATCCGCATAATTACTACAAGTAAAAAGAAGTGATATGTATCTTCGATAGGATGTACACATTGACAGTGCTGTAAAACTGTTAAATTAGCATGAAATAAGTGATTGTTTAAGGTACTAGAGATATTTCTCTATCTCATTCTGTTGTGTAAAATATTCCTTTTCGATCACCAATGAGATAATATATAGGGACTTCTAATGTATTTAGCCTAAGAAGAGTATCTTTAAAAACTGTATATGAAATGCTGTGTCTTATATTAAGGTCTAACTGGTTGCAGAGTCGGATTGTGGAGGGGGAAAAGACAAATTTGTTAATTGAAGTCGTGAATTAGGTATACAGTAATTAATTTTCAGCAAAACGGAGGTTAGTGTTGTTTTCTGAAACTGTAGGGGAAGTAAAGAGGTAAGATAGTTAGGTGTAAGATTCTTATGGATTTTGTAAAACAGTTGTAATTTCCGCCGAGTTCTACGTTCAGATAAAGTTTCTAGACCAGTTTCAAAATACAATGATTCTCCACTTGAGTAAGATGGGAACCCTGTGATAATCCTTACAGCCTCAAGCTGAAGTTTTTCTAATTTGTCTGCGTCACCGAGAGTGCACCCATCCCATACCTCACAACAGTACTCTAATAGAGGAAGAATGTACGATCTATAAATTTTACTTATATTTCTTCAACTCAAAATAAATTTCAATTTACGTAAAACACTTAACTGCTTCGATACCTTTATACAAATATAATATTTTCAAAATGGGTACTTCACTTACAATTTTCATCCAAAATTACTCCAAGGTGCCGCACTATGATTGTCAATAAAATCAACACTAACGTTAATAAGTTTTAAAGCGATAACATACTCAAGTTCAAAGTAAGAGATCAGTAAAGCTTTCGTTTTTGCAGGATTGAATTCAACTAGACAAATTTCAGCCAAATTTTGATTTTTTTTCTAAGTCTCTATTTATCTTAGTTTCGATATTCTGGGGAGATGCATCAGAACATAATAAAGACGTATCATCAGCAAATAATAAAGACGTATCTTTCAAGATTATCAGATATATCAATAATAAAAAAAAAAAAAAAAAAAAAAAAAAAAAAAAAAAAAAAAAAAAAGGCCTAGTACTGAGCCTTGAGGTATTACTCCAGCATTATTAGTTTTAATAGAAGACTTATCATTACCAATAAAAACTTGCTGTTGTCTGTTACTTACACAATTACTTAAACAGGCTAATAACTTTCCCGATATACCATAACTAGCTAGTTTCACTTTCAGTCCCTTGTGCCACATACGAATTCTTTAGATATATCACAAACATATCACAAACAAACAAAACAGGTACAATGTAGGATGTCTTTTTTCTAAGTTTTCGCATAAAGTGTGATAAATTTCTATCATTTGAATGGTCATTAATTTTGTTGGTATGCACTCCCTAGCTAGGTTAAAAACGTTGTAAATATTTCACACTTATCATCCAAGGAGTGCACCCGCGAAAATAAGTCTGTCCAGTCTGTCTTATCTAGTTTGTGGTTAAATAATTCGTAATTTGCGTCACTATAAAGAGTTATTGTCCTTTTATATGTCCTTTCAATATTTGTCCCAACAGTCAATCCCACGGTCGTCACTTGGTGGTCTGAAATGTCCTTGTCTATGTCTATTACGTCAGCGAAAGTAAAAACACATGTGTCGGAGAGTAGGATATGGTCAAGCAAGGTAGAGCACGTGCGTCCAATGCGAGTCGGATTGTTAATAACGTTTGACAAGTGAAAGGAATTTATAATATCGTAAATTACATGTGTTTTCTACAACTAAAAGAACTAAAAGATTAACATTTATATCTCAAACTATCACAACATACGGAGTTCCGTGTAAGGCAGTTTCGAGAGAGAAACGAAAATGATTCCAGAAGGAGAATGTGATATTAGGGTTCTATAGAGTGTACACAGGAGGTATTTCTTATTTCGAAACCGTCCAAACCACTTCACCCACCCCAAATTCCAAATCAGCTCTATACGACGGGTGCACAAGAGACTGGAAGTGTAAACAGCTATACCCCCACCCGGAGACGCACGGTCTTTGCATCCTCGATATCCAGGGGTTACGCTCACTTTCGCTCTCTGCACCCCTGGAATATGTCATAGCAAAATTGAACACACAAAGATAGCTGTTTGATTGGTCTCAGGTAAAATAAAACACTGACCAATCGCTTAGCTGATACCTGTTCTTTGAAGATTACAAAGGAGAGACGCCCGACTTCAAAGCCTTTCAGTTTTTACCGTTACGTGACCGTGAAAGTGAGCGTAACCCCTAGATATCGAGGATTGGGTAATATTAGGATGAACATCATTACAAGAAGGAAACTTGAAATGTTGATAACACCAGATAGGGTTTGATGTACAGCGTATAGGAGATTTACTGTTATATGCAATACATTTGACTTGCAGCTTGTAAATATTTGTTGTAAATTAATGTGGAATAACAACTCATGTTCAGTTAATACACAGTGTGTTCGTTGGTAGAAACAACCAACCGCCACCTGATACTGAACTAAATCATTACCCATGATCGTAAAACATTAATACATCGTGTATAAAGAGGCGGTCGACCTTGAACACCACGCGCACACACAAGTGTTTTACTACACAACTAAAGCACTCAACCATGAAGGTTCGATAGTAGGGGTCGTGCCTAAATTTGTTTGATGATACTAATGTCTATAATGTGACAATTATGCTTAATTTGGTTTACATTTGTAGAGATGTTTACATTATAATATACAATCATACCCACAATATATACAAACATACCCACAATATAAACAATCATACCCACAATATATACAATCATACCCACAATATATACAATCATACCCACGTATTCTCACACACAGCTATACTCGTTTGTGTGTTCTACATGCAAACATACAGATTGTCACAATTTCTCCATTATTTTACTGGTATCATTTTTTACACACATACATATAAAACATATGTATACATACATACATACGCATTGTACATCTTATGCACATTATAACTACATACTGATATACATTATCTCCAATATACAGTCATAACACAAGAGAAGTAAAACATTTAATACAAAAAAAAAATGCGCTGAAATGGTTAATTTCAGCTTGTTTGTGTTGGAGTGCTACACTTATGCAAGGGAATCTTGACAACTCAGTCATTCATCTTAATTTATGTGATTATCTGGGTCTCTTAGATCAGTATTAAATATGTTTGCAGTACATTTTTGGATGAAATAGTAATGTACATTGTGTGTACATTGCAGTCATTTTTTTAAGTTATTTGCATTCTTAAAGACTTGTACACCGAGTGCCTCGGGAATGTATTTTTTCCATAATATAACTGTACACACAACTCCTAAAACATTTTTCTAGTCACTATTCATGATAATTGTTTTATACATCATACACACTTCATATACAACATATATATTTCTATAAATCTGTATTTATATACATTTATACCTCGTGTACACATGAAATTATATGATATAACCATGCAGATTTCTAAATCCTTCGCAAGAATATTTAAAAACCTTATTCAGGTACACCAGTATATACACCACAGGATCAGTATTATATATGTTTACAATACATTTTAGGAGAAAATACAGCACAGTGCTTTGCGTGTACATCGTAGTCATTCATGAGGTCTTTCCATTCTCATACACTCGCATTCCGAGTGCCCTGAGAATGTATTTTGAATTGTCATGTACACACAACTTCTAAAATTTAAAACATTTTACTTATCGACTTTCTCCATGTTGATTTTGTACTAAAGAATCATATTTGTTGACCGGAGTTGACTCACAAAGCCGGAACACTCAGATTCACCAGTTAATCTTATTCGCATACATAAAATATATATTCTGTATAATTATGTTTAGTAAATTTTGTTATCTTTTTATGCATACATATTTATTACTGCTTTTCATTATACGCGTTATTGCACGTTAACGTTTACAGTGATTAAATTATCAAGCAAAATTGAAAAGAAATAAGGAGATATTCTCTTTTCAACACACATGATTGGGAGGATGAGGGTTATACATGGTGGGAAAATATACACTTTCATGTTGGTGATTATGCATGCTATTGCTGTTTGTACTGACTATTACATGGACATATACATTTATTATAATGGTATAAAAACAGAAGTCGCTTGATCTTTACTTTGTTAAGCTAAACTAAACAAAATGTAGATAATCATGAAAACTTGTTATGTGACTGACGATAAGATTTTTTTTTGACATTTTTTCATCAATCTGGGTTTCGAGACACAAGCTACACGTGCCTGCATGACTTGCTTCACTGGTAGTGCACATGTAACTCGGTGACTGTCAGATCTTTCAGCATCCTCAGTAACGAGGGATGGGATCATTTGCAAAAGATGAGAAAGGTATTAATCATAAGTTTGTCGGCGTCGGTGAGGTCTTTACAAAGATTCGTCCGTCTGTGGTCCAGTAGGTGTCGATTGTTTTACTCCATTTGGCCCTTCCTAGTAGTTTGACTATAGACTGACGGGTCTGTGTGAGGTCTTCAGTGAGAAAGAGTTTTTTCCCGATCGTGCTTAATATTCCTGTTTCTGAAAACTAATTTTTAACCTTCCAGTTGCGGAATCTGCATATAAGTTGGTATTTACCATCACGGTTTTCACGTCCAATAACATGTGATCTGTATATATCGGCTTTTGCATTGCTCACTTTAAGCTTGGAGCGACATATATGTCTATGACCTGTGGGTCGGTGAACCTCTTCTCATCCGCGTTTAGGGACACATTGTGAAAACAGAGTGTATTTCGTTAACCATATTGTTCCAACTCATCTATTTTGTCAGCAAGTAAGCTACCTTTATTGTCAAGGCAAACACTCATCCTACCCAGTTCCGCCTCAGTTGTTGCACATTTGTTCACTTAGGTAATCATTTGAAGATTTCAGGTTGGTGATAACACTCTCCTGTTCCTGGATTGTCTCTCGGAGTGGTTGGAGAAGATTGGACACAGTTATCTGGACAACGACCTTGACCATGTCCGACATACAGGGTACAAATGCCTCAGCCCACACAGGCGCTATGGACTTTGCAAGATCAGGATTTGCTATTGATGATCTGGTAATCGTGTTCATATCAATGACTCTACCTTTCCCAATGTCAATTCGATGGAACGAGCCCGATAATGGTTTCGGGTTAGGCAGTGAGTTCACACGGACATGACCTCTGCTTTGGCGGGGGTGATAGGGGGCATCAGGAGAGCCTTCACATTTCCTTTATTTTAGTTTTCAGAATCTGATTCAGACATAATCGTAAGATTTGATAAGGAGTATTATTCAAAAGTCAAACAAGCAATTCCATGTAGACGATATTGCTAGAGTCCTTGAAACAAAATGGCGGTCAGCGAGATTTAGTGAGTCGTAACATTAAATGTATGTATCATCTATTATCACAGTATAATCCGATATGGATCTCATAGATGTGTATTGCTCATAATAAGCAGTTACCCACCGTTATATTTACATTACATGGATACACAAACAGCCCTCCGAGCTTACGGACCCGCCCATTCAGGTCGCTTTCTTGAAATCCAGCTTACATATCTGTCTAACTAGTCACGTGATGTCTTGTAACAGTACATGTATTAAGTGTCATCTAAAAGTGTATTATTAGGTATGTTTAAAAAAAACAAATAACAATCCAAATTTGATAGAATTATGCTATATTATATATCAAAACGTTCGTTGTGACCTGTAGATTCCAGATAAAGCCCTTAAATAGTTCTTTACACATAAACCTTCTCAATTTTATATCTAATTACCTATCAGATAGACACTTCAAAGTCCGTGCTTGTTCAACTTTTTTCTGAAACGTCTAAATAGGAAATGGGAGTCCCACAGGGTGGAATCCTATCAGTCACACTGTTTGGTCTTAAAATCAATGATATAGTCAAATGTCTTGGTCAATCAACAGAAGGGTCGTTATTTGTGGATGACTTCTTGATCTGTTACAGATCTAAGAACATGCACATGATAGAACGACAACTTCAACAGAGTTTAAACAAACTACAAAATTGGGCAGACGAAAACGGCTTCAAATTCTCTTAATCCAAAACTGTGTGCATGCATTTCTGTCAAAAACGAAAAGCACACAATGATCCAAATCTAACACTCGATGGCACTAGAATTCCTGTTGTTGAACAGACTAAATTTCTCGGCCTCATTTTTTATTCGAAACTCTCTTTCATACCACATATAAAGTATCTGAAGGATAAGTGTTCCAAGGCGTTAAACATTATACGAGTCCTTTCTCACACTGATTGGAGAGCGGACCGTGAAATGCTTTTGCGCCTATACAGATCACTTATTCGAACAAAACTAGATTATGGTTCTATGGTATACGGGTCGGCGCGCAGTTCGTACCTGCAGATGCTAAACCCAACGATAACCAAGGGCTACGTCTAGCTTTTCGAACACCTGTACGTGGAAGCAAATCAACCATCCCTTTATGACAAAAGAAAAAAAATCATTACAATTTGCAGCTCAATTAAAATCAGACCCTAAAAATCCTGCTTTCGACCAAGTATTCAACCCAAAATACCAAAACATATTTACGCAAAACCAAAAACTTCTGCCAACATTTGGTATCCGAATTTCAAATTTCCTGCTGGAACTCAACATAAAATTGACGGACATAGCTGAATTTAACATATCTAATGTTCCTCCGTGGACCATTCAAACCCCTGATTTTAACTTTACATTACATGAGCGAGGGAAATCAAGTGTTATGCCCGAAGAACACAAATCCTCCTTTCGGGAATGCATTTCGAATTACCCTTCTCATACACAACTTTACACCGATGGTTTCAAAGAAGGTGAGAAAGTGGCAGCAGCCTGCTGTGCTGCTAATACTTGCACTTCAGTCCGACTACCAGACGGCGCCTCCATCTTTTCTGCTGAAGCATGCGCCATTGGTTTGGCCCTCGACCATATCGATGAACACCGCATTAAAAAGGCAATTATTTGTTCAGACTCTCTATCTGTCCTACAGAGTTTACAGTTACGAGATCCTAAAAACACAATCGTACAAAACCTTGCTCTTCGAATATCTCGTATATTAAAAAAGTCTAAAATAACTTTACTATGGATTCCGAGCCATGTCGGAATAAAAGGCAACGAATTTGCTGACAGGGAAGCAAAAAATGCATTGAATCTCGAACAAACAAATATCAAACTACCATACACAGATTTTAAACCTACTATTCGTACAGCCATTCAAAATGAATGGCAGAAACGCTGGTCTCTGGAGACCAACAACAAACTTTTTAAGATACAACCGAAACTTAAAACATCTATTCCCAGTCGGAAAGATCGTAGAGAGGAAGTTGTCCTCGCTCGGCTCCGCACTGGGCACACATATCCTACTCATTCGTACCTTTTAAAACGAGAAGATATACCTTCATGCCACGCATGTGACACTCCATTTACAGTGGAGCATTTTTTAATAGAATGTTCCGATTTTAAACACATTCGTGATAACTACTTCCGAGTCCCGGATATGAAAACACTTTTCAGTTCCGTGGATTCGAAGGCATTATTTAACTATTTGAAAGACATCGGTCTATTTTATAGACTCTGATGTCTTTTAACCCACCTTATCCTTTTTGACGTTATATATATATCGCATATTCCATATCATCTATTCGTTATCTCTTTTATTATTTTAACCCCCTTTTATTATTTTTAATTATCTACACATACAATGCGAATACTTTTAAAATGAACCATTTTATCTGATTTTATCTTCGCTATTCACATGTTTGTTAAAAAAGTAAAGTGAATAAATAAATCACCATGGCCCTAAATGACCACAGCCGTCGATGGGCCGTTAAA